>NC_056744.1:345443955-345544051 GCF_019279795.1 Protopterus annectens
GCAAATGTAAAAATGAATTAAACACTTAGGCCTAAGAATGTTTTCTACAAAGGATAACGATAATGGCAAATGTAAAAATGAATTAAAAGAGGGTAACTTACTGCATTGTCCAGACAGCCATCTCTCTCCATCCATCTGAGTGCCATCCTGCTTTGTGCTCTCACTTCACATGCAGCAATAAAAAGAGAATCATAACTAGATGCCATAAGATGTACATCTCTGATGTGACATGTGCATGTATAGGTACTGTGAAATCCTAACTAGATGCCATAAGATGTACATCTCTGATGTGACAAGTGCATGTATAGGTACTGTGAAATCCTAACTAGATGCCATAAGATGTACATCTCTGATGTGACAAGTGCATGTATAGGTACTGTGAAATCCTAACTAGATGCCATAAGATGTACATCTCTGATGTGACACATGCATGTATAGGTACTGTGAAATCCTAACTAGATGCCATAAGATGTACATCTCTGATGTGACATGTGCATGTATAGGTACTGTGAAATCCTAACTAGATGCCATAAGATGTACATCTCTGATGTGACACATGCATGTATAGGTACTGTGAAATCTTAACTAGATGCCCATATGATGTACACCTCTGATGTGACACATGCATGTATAGGTACTGTGAAATCCTAACTAGATGCCATAAGATGTACACCCCTGATGTCACACATGCATATATAGGTACTTTAAATTAGTCTATTGAGATGACCACACATACAGCCATCAGTAGTATTTATGATACACATTTCAGTGGGCGTCCCCACGTGTAGCATTAATAGAATGTGACATATCACAAGTGTCTCAGGGGAATGCAGATGAATGTTAATAGGTGGATGAGTCATTGCACAGAACTGGGATACATCAGTCTGATTGTCAGCAGCTGTATGCAGGCAGCATTAAATGAATTGTACATGTCACATGGGCATACATTATGCCCCAGCTGTGTTGTCCCTCCACCTGCAAACATCAGTCTTAGTGACACAAGTCATTGCATGCGTCCAACAACATTGCTAACTCACATGTCAAAACTATGTCAGCAACCTGTCAAACTCAAATCATAAACTGGCATGATATTATATGAGTAAAATATACAGCATACAAAGAGTGACATTTGCTTCCTATCCAGCGACTCTCTTGCTTTGATGAGTTAGAAAAAAATCTTTATCTAAATATATATTGGTACAGATATAGATATATACCAACTCCATGGTCATATCCCCCCATCATGTATTCTAATTTCATGGTCACATCACAGAGGAGAAAAAGGGGAAAGCCCCCCAAAAACACTCTGCTAGCTTGCATAATACAGTACAGTGCAGTGAAACTCACTGCAAATTACATTTTCAGAATGAAACTCTTCAGCAGAAAATTCATTGTTGACCCCTAAGATAGCCATATGCCTTAGTGCCAAAGCCTGTAAGAGAAGAAGAGATACAAAAACAAACAGGAAGACTTAAGATGGGGAAAGGTCTTGATAGTAACCGCATTCCAACAGACTGTTATGTGATATAAATTATAAATATTAAAAAGGATGACGGGGCGCAGAGTGGTTATCCAGTTTGTTTCTCAGCAGGGGTGCCTTCTGCACAGATACTGCATATCCCCTCTGTGTCTGTATTTTTTTTCTTTTTCCAAATACTGTAGTTTCACTCAATATCCTGACACAGTACCCTTAAATGTGTGGTGTGTGTATCCTGCAATGGCTTTGTATCCCCTTTCAGTATTAATTCATCTGCCATGTTCTGGCAGTGGACAAGCAATTTGCAGTTACCCTGTTCTTGTCCACTAGACTGGAATAGAACACAGTGACTGTAAGTTGCTTGTCTGATGGCAGGATCTGCAATGTCACAAGGGACCTAAGGATCCTTGAACAAGACAAGTGTGACTATGACCTAGTGATGACCCTTGTGGGAGTGAATGGCCTGAGGTGATCCACCCAGCAGGACATACAGATAGATATGATGGAACTTACTATGCATGTGTTAGAAGCAGGAAATACACTGGTTTTGGTATCTTACCTTCACCAAGAATGATGCTAAATGACACTTGGATACCAGTAGAAGATAATTGGCTTTAACAACTAGATAAGTCATTCTAAGGGGATCCAGTATGTGCTGGCCTGGGATGACTTGGTACATAAGACTTTCTGTTTTGCCAGGGGTAGCTTCCCCTCTCATACCAAGGCTTTTGCATACTGGTCAAACCTTTGCTGTACCTAGAGACCATTTTTAGGCAGAGAATTCCATACTGCATATTCCTACATAGCAAACAAAAACAACATTTGGATAAAATCCTGGTGACATTACTAAATGCTACAAGTTTAAACAGAAAGATGCCAGAACTTGAGGCCTTCCTGCAAATCAAATGTGTTCATATCAGTTTAGATACTGAGATATGGTTTCAGCTTCATGCATCACAACTGCTCTGCTTTGCCAAAGCATGCAAATTTTAGCCTTGTTTTTAATCTGTACTCCACTGCTCCAATTTGTGCTTAGATAACTTCAGTGTCTGCTCTTTCATTGGCTCGGGTGTACAAAAATGATAGAGCACATTGTCCAGGTCCAAAGCTGAGTCAGTGGAACCCCTCTGTTTCTGAAATGACTAGTACCATGTATAAACTGGCACATGGATTCATGGTCTAGATATGTTGCTGTTGCTTTAATTATGACTGTAAATTGGAAAGTTTGTAAATGACAGTAGTAGAACTGTAATGAGTGAAGAAGTATCTGTTTGCCTCTATTGTAGTTTGGCTTCTCCAGTTATCCTGGTGTATCTACTGCTGACTGACCAGGTAAGACTAACAGGTGGTCATTAGTGTTGAGATTTGTTGCACCTTTAGGCTTAATATCCAAACTCTACATGAATTTTTTCATTAAATAGCCACTTGTATGGTTTTTAATCTTCCATTGTTGGATAGAACTGCTGAATGGTGTTTGAGCTCTGCTTCTGTGATTTAAGGGAGTCGAGAGTCAATGAGAAATGTATCTTGTGGTAGAAATTTTGTTAGTTTTTCTCCTGGTGTCTTATGGACTGATGTTCATCAGAAATGTCCATTTTTACAAAAAGTACTTTGCTGGTATTTTGCTATTGTTCTGAGGAGTTAGCATGTATTTATTTATTTGATTTATTTGACATTTGTTAACTGGTGATAGATCAGGATTTTCATTGTACAGTTTTCATTAAAGTGCAGCACTCCATGTTTAGTTCAAACTTCAACAAAACAGCTGCAATAAGTAATTTTTTCAAGTACAGTTTTATGGCAATAACTTCAAAGTTTCATTAACAGTTTAAAGTGACTGCAACTGTTTCATAACAGACTTCAGCAACATGCCAGTATATTTTCCATAAATAGAGCTGTAAATTCTATACAGAATAAACTGAAAATTACAGCATGACAGTTTCTCATTAAGACAGCATTAAACTGCACAGCACCAGTGTTTACTTCAGAAAAGCCTCACAAAACTTCAGCAGACCAGTATTATCAAAGCAGTGTTCCTTCAGAACATAAAAGACATTATCTCTACAGACTTTCATGTTTCTAGAAGTGACATCATAAAGTCAAGAAGCAAGGAAAAGGTTAATAAGCTACAGACGATGGCTCACATTTCTTCCGAGCCATAAAGTTATGTAAGACTTTATATGCACCTTTTAGTTAACAGTTCAACAAAGTTTAAGTTACTTAATTAAAGTTTTTTTTCTTGCATGTAAACACGTCAAGTAGTACTGCTGCAATTAAAATGCCAGTAATTCTTGGTTTAAGTTTAAAAATGTTCTCTTAAAGTTAAAGGTTAGTTCAAAAATGTTGAATATGTCTAAACACAAAAAAGTAAGTATGCTTTCCAGTTTAAATGTACATGTTTCAGCACATGCAATTCAACATAATAACTTCAGTTGTAGTACAGTTTCACGTACAAATGTTCAGAATATAATACATACAATTCAGAATACAGAAGTATGTTGCAGTATTAAAAATGTCAACACAGTCTATATACATAACACACAAGCAATATCTCAAGTTGACATTGCACTAAAGAGAAATAAAAAAGAAATCAAGGTGCAGATTTTGTAACTGAAAAACAGACTTCAGTGCTAAATAAAAAAATATATTCCATAGCTAGCTGTAAAGATCAGAGCATTAATCTGTCATGGTTTAAGGTTATTTCATTATTTACAGACAAATTAATTTCAGTTGCACATATAAAAATGTAGTCTTGTCAGAATTTAAAAAGTCAAAGATTATGGCAGCTACCAGTTCAAAGTGTAATAGCTCTGTATACACTGGTTTAGATTTCAGTAAAAAGATATGTGCAAATGTGCAGATTTTAAAGAATTGGTTATGACAGAAACATGCAGTTTTATGGGTTAAAGACAGAATAAATTCCAGTTCAGCTGACACAGCTGAAGTGCTCAGAAAGACATATTGGGTGTGGTCAGTTAGAAAAAAAGGGTAACCGTATACCTCTTTGTCTTGTAAGGTATATCAAAACTAACAGTCAACTTAATTAGCAGAATAAAGGGTTTGCAGTTACAGTTTGGCAAATAATTTTTTTTGTATTATTGTTTGTTTAAGAGCTTTGGATTAAATTGTTGCAATGCATAAATATCGTAATATAGACAGAGACAAGATAATGTTTGCTAGTTTACAGAATGTAAAATTTAAAGTCAATGCTACATTGTAAAAGTGACAGCACAGTTAAAAATTCAGATCCTACATATAAAAGAATACATTATGTAATCAGTTTAATTGTACATGTTTTGTACAGGTCTATATCACATAGTCAAACTTCCATAACTCCGAACACCTAATGGTAGAACCATTATGTTCGAAGTTACAGAACTTCAACTACATAAAAAAAAATAAAAAAACAACGGACAACAAAATAAATTGTTGTAAGCAGGGGGCAAGCCCCCCTGCACTCCCACACCCCTCGCTACTTAAATATACCAACTCCGAGATCGCACCAAATTGAAGTGAATGGAAACCCCTGCTTATGGAGATTTCCATTCAAATGCTCAAACTTTTATAAATTTGAATGTGTAGTTTTGACCATATGTGGTTCGAAGTTGTAAAAGTTCAACTATGTGATAGGAACCCATTTTGTACATAGATGGCAGTTTGCCAAGCATATCAGCTCAGATTACAGCTAGCCTAGTAAGCATACAGTTTACTATTTATCCCCAAAAAATGTAGGCAGTAATAGCACATTCTTGCAGCATTCAGTACTAATGAAAAGTTAACTGACGTCAGCTAAAGAAATGGTTATGGTGAGACAGTGGGTAGAGTTTCACTCGTTGAACTGAACGTTAAAATCTTAGGGTCACAAGACAAGTGTAAAAAGTTCAACAGTTAAAATAAGTTCAGAAACTTGATACAACTATCAAGTTAAATGCAATTGCTACAGCTAAGACCTTAGAAAAAGCTATCCATTTAGTGGTAAGACAGAAGCAGATTTTGGCAACATCAGATGCCAGTAATGACATTTTTCCTGTAAATACTGATATTGCAGCAGTAAACCCAACAGTTAAATGTTTTTTTGTATGTAAAAAAAGTGTCCTAAATGCTAGACATGGAAACAAAAATGTGGGATTAGTTCCAGTTGTTTCTAATAAAGCTAAACAGGTTACTGATTTAAATATTGTTAGTTTTTCAAATACAAGGCAGCCCACTATGGTTAATGACTGGACAAATAATGTAAGTGGTGTACAAAATTCAAGCCCAAAGGATAATCAAAAGTATGCTGTAGCTCAGATTAATGTTGCCAGTGACATACCAGATTTTCTGAATATGTATAAAGGTTATACTCATAAAAAGTTGTGGCACAATGTGTTACTTGATACAGAAATTTCAGTTTCAGTTACAAACAAACCTCTGCAAAAAATTCAAATACAGTTTCACACTATCAGGGTTTAAAAGGTCAAAGGTAATTGCAGTCACTAGCAAGCTTGTGGAGATTGGATTTTTAAATGAAGCCAATCAGCCTGAAAAAAGAACAACAGCAGAATTCTTGTGACATCCCCAGTCTGACAGTACAATTTAAATTACATTATGTCAAAATTAAGTATTTTGTTAAAATTTAATATAAAAAATCAGTTTGTCTACAGACTTGCAAGAGCTTATTAGCAGCAAATGTTTATTCATGCAGAAAAAATGTATGTTTATTTTATGCAAAAAATGTAAATAAAGTCAGCACAGGAACTAATGCTGCCAGTTTATAAATGTTAAAGCTGCATTTCATGCAGAAAACATGTAAATAAAGTCAATACAGCAAGTAATGTGGCCAGTTTATAGATGTTAAAGCTACATTTCATGCAGAAAATGTAAATAAACTCGGCAATAAGCAATGCTATCAGATTATAATTGTTAAAGATGCAAATGTTATTTTAAGGAACTGATATTAAATACAATCAAACAAGAAATGAAAAGAAGAGGTTTAAAAGGCCTAACTATAAAAAAGAACACTTCAACATTAAAGCAGGCCTTCCTTTACTTCATCAGTGACTGGAACAATACAGAGCAAAATTTGGCAATTGTTTATGTGTTTCGGTTATTTCTTCAATCTTTGTGTAAAGTTAAAGCAAGTATGTATGTTTCAGTCTATCTGTGTTTAGATGGATTCCAGTTTATTTGTGTTCTGGTAACACTGTCAAAATGTTCTCATGTTTTCAGACAATTGTGTATAACATGTACCAGTTTCAGTTATGCTTTTATCTGTGTTTAGTTAACACTGGCAAAAGATATTCTTTTAGTTTAGCTAGTTTCCAGAATATACAAAGCTATTTTAAATGCTCCATATATGCCTATGTAAATATCAGTCAAGTTTCAGAATATGACATTCATATTCAGTTATGTGTTCAGTGTAGTACATTTCAGTCAAATCTCAAAATACTTCACATTATTCAGTCATTAGTTAAGGGTAAAGTGACAGACTTATTTGTAACAAGCTTATTACATTATTCAGTCATTAGTTAAGGGTAAAGTAACAGAATTATTTTTGCAGGCTTATTATTTAAATAATAGGTACTGTGGTGGTGGTGCTGCGGTAGCGTTGTCACCTCATAGCAAGATGTTGTCCCGTTCGATTCTCAGCTAGAGCGTCTTCTGTGTAGAGGCATATGTGAATGGGGCGTGCCTTCCTTGAAGGTTGTGCGTCAGGGCTGGTAACCCGGTACATAAAAATCCACTACCAATCATTAGCGGACCGGAGTTCCGCTGTGGTGACCCCTAACCGGGAAAAGCTGAAAGACACAAACAAAATTATTTAAATAATAGGTAGTGATAGTTACTTAATGCACTCAAGGCATATCAGAGCAGACTTAATTTGTTAATTAGTTTACAGATTACAGTGCACGTTTACAGATTGCAGTGCACATTTATAGATTGCAGTGCACTTTACATTAGTCAGGAATTAAGGACACTAACAGATAATGTAAAGGTATAGACTTAAATACAGAAAGTATAGGTTTTAGTAAACTATTATAGCTCATAAATGTTCATAAAAGTTAAAAAATGTAAGTAGTATTATAAAGCAAATTTAAATAAAATGTATAGACACAAGTTAACACAGAATATGGTAGTTATGCTTCAAGACCACTTATAAAGTTATCTTTTTAGTGCAGATTTCAGTTAGTCTTCAGAAAATAGCCATCATGCTTGATAGGTTATACAATATGTGGCAGAAAAAGCTGCCAAGGAAGGGATTTCCTCTATATCCAATGCAGTGAAAGAAAATTAAGGTAAAAGGTATAACAGGTGAGCCAAGTGGGCTCAACAGTTGAGGCAACTCCGGTAAAAATCCAAGACATACAGAAAAATGCTAATAAAAGGGCCCAATGCAAAGGTGCTAGTCCAGTTCCGGGAGTAAGGTTGTAAGCAGCTACAACCATCAGCTAAACAGATTATGTAGGTTTTCAGAAAATGTGGCCTATCATAAGGTATAAGTTTTAAAATCCTCAGCTAAAAAATGTAAAGAAATTCAGGAGGTGTATATAATATGTCTGCAGACTAACCATGTTAAGAAAACCTCAAATGCAGAAAAGTGCCAGTTTCAGGAAAAGCATGGTACAGTATGCAAATAAAATTTGCAAGACCTCTTCCTACAGTGAAAGGGGTTTAAATAATGTACAAGTTTTAAAAGACTCCAATCCAAACAGGCCATAAATGCTCAGGTTGATAGTGGTCAACATTAAAATTGCAAGTTTATTCATATCATAAAGTTAATTCAAATCATAAAGGTAAAAGACTTCAAGCCAAACAAGGCATAAATTCTCAAGTAACACCTTGTGGTCAAAATTAAAATTGCAGATTTACCAATTTATTTTTTTATTTTCTAATTATAAGTCAAGTAGCATAAAGCTAAATACAGCAGTTAGCAATATAAATGTAAGGTAACTGCAAAAGTAGGTCCCAGTAGACTTTCATCAGGGACCTCAGGGGCAACTGTTAGAGCAGGGTTTTCATTGTACAGTAGTTATTAGACATTACAGGCTAAAGGGTAAAATGCATAAAAGACAGTTAAGCAGAAAGGAAAATAACTTTGCTGGCCAAGCATAGAAGACTGTTTATTAAAGAGAAAAAGATAAGCATAACGTGTGCAGGCAGAATGTTCTTTTCTCAAGGAAAAGATCAGCTACAGAATGTTCCTTAATGAAGCACAGACAAAGCCTGAGACCAAGGTTAGAAAAAGTAAATAAATGAAATTTATGAGACTAAAAGCAATATAATATGCTGTGCTCAGGATATAAGGTCAGTTAAAGTTAGTAAGTACGTTCGACCTGTTACTTCAGAGAAGATGACAAACACACGAGCCTGAGTACAGAAAACAGGTCATCTAGAGACTATGTCAGTTTACGTTGTTCAGGACAATCAGAATGATGTGCAGCAATTTGAATTGTTTATCAGTACTGTTAATGAAGACAGTATTTGGATATTGTGAACATTTAATAAAACCATATTAAATGAACTACAGCGTTTGGAGAATTCATTCTGAATACACAAGACTTGGTCCATAAGGAAGAGACTGACCTATTCAGCATGAGCTTGGGTAACTAAGACTTTCATTTCTCAGTCTCATTGTATACAGTGTTTCCAGCTAATTATGGTACAGTACAGTATTTTTAAATTTTACAACCGGGTTGGTCTGGCTGGACAGGGTGCCCTTTTTCAGCAGAAACCCGAGGAGAAAAGCTCCAGATTACATAAAATTTAGCTATACAGTGAAAAAATAAAGCAAGACATGTAGCAAATGAAAGTTTTGTCATTATACATAGTAAAAATTGAATAGGAAAGACAAGTACATCGGGTAATATTTATAGCATGCAAATATGGTATGGCATTTTGGCATGAAAGCTTTCTTTGTTGGAAAGTAACTCACTGTATGTGCCTTGAGTCCAGTTTTTCTGTATGAAGCACAGAAAGAATTTTCAGTTAACTTTGATAACTTTTATCATATCATGTGCTATGTCATCAGTTTCTTTTTTTATATATTAGTGTTTGACGAAATATTAGCTGCTAACTTCTATTCTGGGAAGTCTACAAGGACTGCCTACATTTATTATTACCATCAACAATTATTAGGATTAAGCAACGCCTGCACTAGTGAACATGATTCTTTTATATATTTTGATGACTGTAATGCAGAATATTGTTATATATTGTAACAATGTGAGAACAATTTATCTCTAAGTGTCACTTGTTAATTTATTGTACTGCATTATAATAAATATCTTCCCTTTACCATCTCAAGTTCCACACTCTTCATTTACTCATCCCTACCCATTTTCCTAATACGTATATTTCATACTGTATTGCAGACCCTTTCTAGACACTTCCAAACAATTCGTCCATCCTCTCTTCACCTTTCTGCATGCTCATGGAATGCATATAGCTAATAAACTATTCAATTAAACTACAATTCTTCTTTGTACCCACATGAAAAAATTATAAACCTCCCTGTTGTTGTCGTCAGAACATCACTGTTTTATATACCATTGCTTGTTATTCAAAATGTGTTTAGTAATATTCAACAGGTACAACATATTGTTACAATGTCATTTGTTCACTCATTACACCTTTGTATAATCAAAATCATTTGAAGATTTTCCCTCCTCAACAAAACGTGAGTATGCCACATGTTCACACTGGTGGTGGTGGTGGTGGTTAGTGATTGCCCAAGTAGCTGAGGTCTCTTGGCTCATGTTTTACTGTATGGCAGTGTGAGTGAGTAACTTTTTACAGTGCAGTAAGGATACATTTTTTCCTGGTACAGCAATGTAAGTGTACATTTGTTAGGACGCCAAGGGTCTTAACATATTGCATATTCCAATAAGAGAAATTTACTCACGTGCATCTCTGCCACAAGTGGAGGGAATTTATCTATTTGCAAATTTTGAGTGCTATGGTTCTGGACCCTCTTCTATGATTTATGATTGTTCCTTGAGATGATTTTCAAAGCTAAGAGGCTGAGAGGTTTTGTTTCACTGCAATAACAGATCTCTCTTTGTACCATGGTTTAGCAGTTATGATGCTGTCAGACCTTTGGTGAACTGCAAGTATCTGTATTTGTCACAAACACCATCACCACACATCAAATTATTCTTAACATTAACTTGGAGCTCATGGACATCCAAATTACTATCAATAAAGCCAAGTATTACTTCACTGCTAGCTACAGATCCCCATCAGTGTCCCCCACAGATCATGGAAGTTACATTAATAACAAGGTCCTAAGCATGCAATCAGTCATCAGGAACTTGGGCATCCAGGATGACAGCAAACTGACTTTTGACCACCATATTGCCTCTGTTGTATGAAAGGCTTTCTACATGGCCCACCTCATTAGTAAGGGTATCTCATCCAGGGACAAGTTGGTCATAACATCCTTGTATTCTTCCCTTATAAGACCCATTATTGAGTACAATGTCCCTTTCAGCATGTACCTCACAAAGCACATGCAGCAGCTGGGGAGACCACAGAGGTTCCTCACCAAGAGAATCCAGTGCCTCAAACATCTACCCTACACAGATAGACATAAGGCTATCTATGTCTTCTACTCAGTCTTGCAGACTCCTCAGAGGAGTGACCTCTGTCTGGCATACAAAGCAATCTCAGAACCTGCCTTGATGGGACTGCTGCATATCCGCAAGTCAAGCTCCACTCAAGTAACCCGCATGTGCAACCTTAACCTGGTCTGTAACATCAATAAGACTTGGCGGGACAGATTTGTGTCCCAGAGACTCCCCCTTCTGTGGAATAGACTCCCTCTCCACATCAAGTACAGTACATCATTAACCCTTTTTAAGTGCAACCTGGATAACTGGATGGGGAACAGAAAATACACACTTGGGATTCCATGAGTATCCCTGCTGGACAGGGGCATCGGGTACTGACTTGTCACAATGTGGGCATAATTCCTGGCTAGGCTTGTAAGTACCTCAGGGCCAATAGCCTAGTAACTTCCTATGATCCTATGATCCTACGATCCTATGATCCTATGATTGAGGAGTTAAATATCATATCAAACACCTTCTTGCTAATGGATTTCAATTATCTAAGCATTGCCTGGTATACTTACACCTCCAAAAATGGATATGCTCAATGCTTGCTAGATTTTGTTAATATTAATACACTGCAGCAAAGTGTAAAACTGTCCACTAGAGGCTATAATATCCTTGACCTGGTTTTTACTAGCCCTCCCTCCTGTACTTCACTATGTATCTCCTCATCCCTGGTTAAATCTTTTCACAAATCAGTTATCTTCTCTTTCAGGCTTAATCATACCACTCCAGCACCAAATGAAACCATTTCTACAGATTTCTCTGGAACAAACTTGTAGAAGACCTACATAAAACTCCCAACAATCCTCTGCAAATGAACTCAACTGAGAGAGCTGCCAGATCCAGCTTCAGTTTTTACCAGCATCTAAACAGCTGAAAGGTTTATACTGTTATACCATCCACTATAAATATAATAATAAATTCAGGAATAATCCTCTCTGGTGGAATCCCATAGTAATAAACAGTAGAAGCACTGCTAGATTGGGGTGAAGGGGCAACAATCTCAATTGATTTTCAGTGCATTACCAGCATTTAGGAATAAATGCTGGTATTGTATTTACTTTCAAAACTGAAACACTGTAGCTTTCTGTGACATAAACTGTAGCAGCTGCTTGCTACAAATGTAGCAACAAAATAGCTTCAGTTTAAAAAGAGAAAAGAGCTTTTTCTTTGCTCCTCAACTTAAAGTTAAAGGGGGACAGAGACAGATCAAGGGACAACTGTGGGTGCACAAATATAGCTAGCTACACCTCAATAAACTGTATAACGAAAGAAGAAAAAGAATGAAAAGTTGTTAGAAATCATCAATCCCCCTACCTCAAGACCACATTGAAACATGTCAGCAAGGAACTTAAGAGCATTATTAGAAAATGTAAAGCAAAGTATGAACTTAAGATTGTTACAGATAGCAAAAGAAAATCCAAATATTTTTTCAGTTAAGTCAGGAAATTAAATGTTCAGCAATGCACTGAACTCACCCATAATAATGTGAGCCCACAACTGTCTGATCTTTCAGGACCAAGGATCTAGTCAAAATATCAGCAGCCAAATTCAGTGTACAGGGTTTGTTCATTATGCCTGGAGAACAGTACCTGTGACACCCCTGTACAAGGGTGGCCTCTCTACAGACCCAGGTAATTATAGGGCCATCAGCTTTACCAGCCTTCTATGCAAAGCCGCAGACAATATCATGGCAGAACCCATTTATGCAGACATTTACAACTTAACTGATCTGGACCCAATTCAGTTTGACTTGTGAAGAGCAAGTCTTGATTCCTGAACCAAGAAAACTTATTTGAAAAGGTTACAGAAGCTGTAGACAGTGTTCAGTCTGTGCACTCTGATTACTTTGACCTTGTCAAGGCTTTTGACACTATCCCCCATGCTAATATTATTGAAAAGTTAAAAAAACTTAATGCAACCCCTATGTTGTCCACTGGATTGCAAAATGGCTATCAAACAGATCCCAAGTAGTGAAACTTGTGGTACCCTCTCTGAATATAAAATTGTAACAAGTGGGGTACTGCAGGGATTTGTGCTGGGCAGGTGTGTTGATAGATGAATTCAATGTAAATGGAAAACTGAGGGCTAGATTTTGAAATGCCCTTTAATCTGAGAATAAGTAGTGGTGTGTCCAGTCATTCAGACATGAAACGTACTGAATCATGGACATTGTCCATGTGTCAATTCATGCTATGTTCACAGCAGACAGTGGAATCAGTGGCACATAGCAGTACAGAACAGAACACATTATAACAATGCAGTAAGGCATGAGAGAAGGAGGAGGAAACATGGTTTGAGGGCTGTTGGATCAGTAGGGTGCCCTGCTCCGGTGTACCCTAAATTATTCAGAGTACAAGGAATCCAAGTAGAGGTTGTTAACAAAGCACAAAGGAGTCTTAAACTTCAGTACCACCACGATAAGACACATCAGTACAGTATGGTGTACACTCCATCAGCACTGAACACAAGGCACTCAGGAGGCTTCAGTACCTCCATGATGAGACACATCACTACAGTACAGTGTACACTCCATCAGCACTGAACACAAGGCACTCAGGAGGCTTCAGTACCTCAATGATGAGACACATCAGTACAATATGGTATGCACTCCATCAGTACTGAACACAAGGCACTCAGGAGGCTTCAGTACTCCCATGATGAGACACATCAGTACAGTACTGAACACAAGGCACTCGGGAGGCTTCAGTACCTCCACGATGAGACACATCAGTACAGTACTGAACACAAGTTACTCAGGAGGCTTCAGTACCTCAACAATGAGACACATCAGTACAGTACAGTGTACGCTCCATCAGTACTGAACACAAGGCACACAGAAGGCTTCAGTACCACCATGATAAGACACATCAGTACAGTATGGTGTAGACTCCATCAGTACTGAACACAAGGCACTCAGGAGGCTTCAGTACCTCCATGATGAGACACATCAGTACAGTACTGAACACAAGTTACTCAGGAGGCTTCAGTACCTCAACAATGAGACACATCAGTACAGTACAGTGTACACTCCATCAGTACTGAACACAAGGCACACAGGAGGCTTCAGTACCACCATGATAAGACACATAAGTACAGTATGGTGTAGACTCCATCAGTACTGAACACAAGGCACTCAGGAGGCTTCAGTACCTCCATGATGAGACACATCAGTACAGTATGGTATGCACTCCATCAGTACTGAACACAAGGCACTCAGGAGGCTTCAGTACCTCCATGATGAGACACATCAGTACAGTACTGAACACAAGTTATTCAGGAGGCTTCAGTACCTCAACAATGAGACATCAGTACAGTACAGTGTACACTCCATCAGTACTGAACACAAGGCACACAGGAGGCTTCAGTACCTCCATGATGAGACATCAGTACAGTATGGTGTACACTCCATCAGTACTGAACACAAGGCACTCAGGAGGCTTCAGTACCTCCATGATGAGACACATCAGTACAGTACTGAACACAAGTTACTCAGGAGGCTTCAGTACCTCAACAATGAGACACATCAGTACAGTACAGTGTACACTCCATCAGTACTGAACACAAGGCACACAGAAGGCTTCAGTACCACCATGATAAGACACATCAGTACAGTATGGTGTAGACTCCATCAGTACTGAACACAAGGCACTCAGGAGGCTTCAGTACCTCCATGATGAGACACATCAGTACAGTACTGAACACAAGTTACTCAGGAGGCTTCAGTACCTCAACAATGAGACACATCAGTACAGTACAGTGTACACTCCATCAGTACTGAACACAAGGCACTCAGGAGGCTTCAGTACCTCCATGATGAGACACATCAGTACAGTATGGTGTGCACTCCATCAGTACTGAACACAAGGCACTCAGGAGGCTTCAGTACCTCCATGATGAGACACATCAGTACAGTACGGAACACAAGGCACTCAGGAGACTTCAGTACCTCCACGAGGAGACACATCAGTACAGTACTGACCACAAGTTACTCAGGAGGCTTCAGTACCTCAACAATGAGACATCAGTACAGTACAGTGTACACTCCATCAGTACTGAACACAAGGCACTCAGGAGGCTTCAGTACCTCCATGATGAGACACATCAGTACAGTATGGTGTACACTCCATCAGTACTGAACACAAGGCACTCAGGAGGCTTCAATACCACCATGACGAGAAACATCAGTACAGTATGGTGTGCATTCCATCAGTACTGTACACAAGGAACATGGGAAGATTCAGTACCACCATGATGAGACACATCAGTACAGTACAGTGTACACTGTATCAGTACTGAACACAAGGCACTCAGAAGGCTTCAGTACATCCAGGATAAGACACATCAGTGCAGTATAGTGCGCACTCCATCAGTACTGAACACAAGGCACTCAGGAGGCTTCAGTACCTCCACGATGAGACACATCAGTACAGTATGGTGTGTACTCCATCAGTACTCTACACAAGGCACTCAGGAAGCTTCAGTAACTCCACGATGAGACATATCAGTACAGTACAGTGTAACCTCCATCAGCACTGCACACAAGGCACTTAGGAGGATTCAGTACCTCCACGATGAGACACATCAGTATAGTATGGTGTGCACTCCATCAGTACTGAACACAAGGCAATCAGGCGGCTTCAGTACCTCCATGATGAGACTCATCAGTACAGTACAGTGTACACTCCATCAGTACTGAACACAAAGTACTCAGGAGGCTTCAGTACCTCCACGATGAGACTCATTAGTACAGTACGGTGTATACTCCATCAACGCTGTACACAAGACACTCAGAAGGCTTCTGTACCTCCATGATGAGACACATCAGTATACTATAGCATACACTCCATCAGTACTAAACCCAAGGCACTCAGGAGGCTTCAGTACCTCCACAATAAGACACATCAGCAGAGTATCATGTATACTCCATCAACGCTATACAAAAGGCACTCAGGAGGATACAGTACCACTATGATGAGACACATCAGTACAGTATGGTGTACACTCCCTTAGTACTGAACACAAGGCACTCAGGAGGATTCAGTACCTCCATGATGTGACACATCAGTACAGTACAGTGTACACTCCATCAGTACTGAACAAAAGGAACCCAGAAGGATTCAGTACAATCACAGTGAGACTCATCAGTACAGTACAGTGTATACTCCATCAACATTGTACACAAGGCACTCAGGAGGATTCAGTACCTCCATGATGAGACACATCAGTATGGTAAAGAGTACACTCCATTAGTACTGAACATAAGGCACTCAGGAGGCTTCAGTACCTTCAAGATGAGACACATCAGTACAGTAATGTGTACACTCCATCAGTGCTGTACACAAGACACTCAGGAGGATTCAGTACCTCCATGATGAGACACACATCAGTACAGTACTGAAAACAAGGCACTCAGGAGGCTTCAGTACCTCCACGATGAGACACATCAGTACAGTATAGTGTACACTCCATCGGTACTGAACACAAAGCACTCAGGAGGCTTCAGTACCTCGACGATGAGAAACAGTACAGTACAGTGTACACTCCATCAGTACTGAACACAAGGTACTCAGGAGGCTTCAGTACATCCACGATGAGACACACACCAGTACAGTACTGAACACAAGGCACTCAGGAGGCTTCAGTGCCTCCACGATGAGACACATCAGTACAGTACAGTGTACACTCCATCAGTACTGAACACAAGGCACTCAGGAGGCTTCAGTACCACCAAGATGAGACACATCAGTACAGTATGGTGTGCATTCCATCAGTACTGAACACAAGGCACTCAGGAGGCTTCAGTACCTCCATGATGAGACTCATCAGTACAGTACGGTGTACATCCCATCAGTAATGAACACAAGGCACTCAAGAGGATTCAGTACCTCCATAATGAGATGGGTCTATACCACTTTATCAAAGTCACTAGGTAGCGAATCGTTATTTGTTGAACCCACTTAATCAAAAGCTAACTTCTCTGAATAATCTCTTCAGCAAATTTTTTCCGTGGGAAAGAAACTAGTCGACCACCTACCGACAGGTGCAAAAACTACAAAATTTAAAACCCAGCACAGTCAGAGGTTTCCCCCATGACCCCCAGTGTGGGGGATAAATATACCAAGATTGCAGAACAGTGGGGAAAAGGGAAAATTGTTAAATCCAGGAAAATGGCAGAGATGACAGTAGAACAGTAGAACAGCAGCAATGCAAACAAAATAGCGTACAAAATTCTTTAATAACCGCTTTCATCTCACAACTTCATCAGAATACATTTCATCACGAAAAAATGATGTCTTAAATACATGCTTAATTAATCAATTAACGTAAACAAAGGCAATTAATTAAAATTTAAAACCACAGTAGTCAGTTTCCAAATAGGGAGGACAAATCCTGTTGCTTGTTAATACATAATTTTCGATATTTTAAAAAACATTTAACATTAACAGTCTCATTTAAACTAGGTGTCTTATCTGAATTTAATCTAACCTGCCATAATGTCTCCCTTTGTTCCAAATAATTTTTAAAATCACCAGCTCTATTATCTGGTTCACACACTTCTAAAATAGAAAAAACAATTTTTTTAAAAAAAGGACAAACTACAGAATGTTTATATAGGGCATTGTTTTCATCTTTGCACCTTATACTATATATATGTTCTTTAATGCGGGTGCCCAGACTCCGTGTGGTCATTCCCACATAGAATGCTGGGCAAGCTGTGCACATACCAATGTACACCACTCCACTTGAATTGCAATTAACAAACCCTGGTACTTCAAAAATTCTATCACTGGTTGCCACAACAATGTTGGTACCTACTGAAATATATCTCCAAACTCTACAACCCTGGCAGCAGAACATACCTTTCTTAACAGTATCAACCTTGTTGGAACCAGGATTATTGAACTCCAATATTTTTTTGATGTTATTAGTGTTCCGAAACACAAAACGTGGTTTGTTGCCAACTACACGTATAATGTCAGAATCGCCCTGAATAACTTTCCAGTTCATTGTGAGCACAGACATAATGTTGTTCATGTCACCACTCATATCAAAAGAACACACTAAGTCAAAACTAGACCTATCAGATTTGGAATGATTTACTTGAACTACACTATTGTCATTCGAATCATTTAAAATAGCTGGATAATGAGTAAAATGTTTGTTAAAAATCTCATTACCACTGTCCATTAGAGAATATTCATCATACCCTCTTTCTAGAAACATAGAGGCTATGAAATGAAATTCTCAAACTAAATCTGCAATCCTGCTGGTCATACGACTGGCTCTAATATATTGGCCTCTTGGAATGTTTTTGATCATATGCCTCGGATGGCTACTTTTATGGTATAAATAACCATTAGTAAAAGTGTGCTTCCTATAGATTTTACTATGAAACCTATTTTCAACCTGGTCCCACCATAAACAAATATCTAAAAAATTAACCATCAAACCAATTTCGCCTCTGGTGAATTTCAAAAAATCAGACGACAAATTGATGTCAGAAATAAAAGTTTCAACAGTGGTAACATCACCTTCTATAACAAAAGTCAAATTGTCGATAAATCTACAGAAAAAATTAATATGAAATTTTTCACCCAAAACTGGCAGAATTTCTGACTCCCACCAAGCCATGACTATATTTGCAAATGCAGGAGCAGCAGAGGACCCCATGGCAATACCTCTTTTCTGTTTATAATATTTGTTATTAAACGTAAAGAAGTTGTTCTCAAGTACAACTTCTATAAGCCCACAAATAGTTGAAATAATACCATTGGTGAAAAGTTTCTTCTTAGACAAATAACAATGTACTGCCTCAATCCCATCACAGTGGGGAATACATGTATACAAAGAAACAACATCAAGGGTGAAAATAATATGTTTATTGGGATCAAATACATCGCTTTTAGCAAAAACTTTCAATTTCTCTAAAAAATGCCAAGAATCTCTTATGAACGATTGATTGTTATTCAAAAGAGGCCCCAATAAGGCATCTAAAACTAAGGAAATACCCTCAGTGATGGAATGTGGGGACGAGACTATAGGTCTGAAAGGGGGATTTTTTGGATCTTTATGTATTTTTGGGATTCCAAAAATCACCCCAATCTTAGGCTCCTGTACTATACAAAAATTGTATAACTCAATGCTAATGTCACCAGACATAAGGGCATCGTATAAATAAGAATTAATAAACCGAAACTGTTTATGAATGTCATACAACGTAACCAGTTGATATTCATCCCGATTATTTAAGATTTTTTGCATATTAGTCTGATAAGCATTTTGTTCCATGATGACTATATTTGAGCCCTTATCACTTTTCATAAACCTGAAAATATTCCTTAAGGATTTAAAATGTCCCAAAGCCTTTCTTTCATCAGCATTTAAATTGTCAATGCCATCCCTCCTACTTTTTAATATTTTGTTAAGATCTTAAATGCACAGTTGCTCAAACACTTTAATAGTGTGATGCAATTTGGGCGTGAAAGTAGAAGGTTTAATAAGAGCTTTATCAAAATTCGGTAAATCATGCATTAAGTATGTTAAATTTAAGTTCCTGGTAAACTTCTTGACATCAATTACAGTTTTACTATAATTGGCTTTACTATAAGGTACAAAATTAAAACCATACTTTAAAACACTCAATTCAACACAACTAAACACATGCTCAGTCAAGTTTATAATATTGAAACAGTCAGTGTGTTTCATCATGCCTCGTCCCCCGACGAATTCGACCCCAAAAAAGTACGGCTACGAGTCAGTACAGTAGACTTATTGCCAATAATAGGCTGATTCTTCCTAATAGTTGTCGAGTCATTGTTAACTTTATTTCTAACACTTTTGTCTTGCTGAACCTTAGCTGGTAATAAACCAGTCGAAAAAGTTCTCCGTTGATCAATGTTAATGATCACCAATCAATGTTAATGTTAACACCACTTCCTAGATTGGTGTCAATTGGAATATGGTCAATCGGCGCATTCACCACTGTGTCAGCTTTATTAGAAATAATATTATTGTCCATTTTGTCAGAAATAAAAGCTTCAACACCAGAATTAGAAGTGGCAACAACATCACTGAAAGAACACTGATTCACTTTGTCCCCAACAGTAGTGTTCTGTCCGTTAAAGTTGTTACCACGGATATTTAAGGCAAAATTATTGTAAGCGGTTTTGTTTTTATAAGAGGCAATATCTCGTCTCAATTTAGTATGTTTCCTATTGGTGACCTCTAAAGCATGTACATTGACTTCATGCGATAGAGTTTTAAAAAGAAAATCAAAATTATCACTTGCTAACTGATTTTTAATATTAGCCTCAATGCTAGTAATCTCAGCCTTCAACAAATCCATTTTCTGAATGTTGTTATCAATAAATAATTTAAGGAAATTCAATCCGGCTTCATTGAAAAAAGAAACCAGAACATTGAACATAGGATTGCCCAACCCAACTCCGTTCGGGCACTTGAAAAATCGCAGTCCCTTCGGGACAATGCCAAGTTCAATACATCTGGCAAAATAACAGTTTTCAAGATGCAAAGATTTGTACCTAAAAAAAGGGAAAATTCCTGATGATGGCCAACTGCTTTCTTTCCCAGTGAAAAAATTTGCTGAATAAATCTTTCGGAAAAGTAAGCTTTTGATTAAGTGAGTTAAAAAAATAGCAATTCGCTAAATAGGGTCTTCAGTAAAGTGATATAGACCCAATGAGACACATCAGTACAGTACTGTGTATGCTGGATCAACCTTGTACACAAGACACTCTGGAGGATTTAGTACCACCACAATGAGACTCATCAGAACATTACAGAAGTACACGCCATCAGCACTATACACAAGGCACTCAAGAAGATTCAGTACCACCATGATGAGACACATCAGTACAGTACAGTGTACACTCCATCAGTACCATACAAAAGACACTTAAGAAGGATTCAGTACCTCCATGATAAGACACATCAGTACAGTACAGTGTACACCCCATCAATACTGTACACAAGGCACTCAGGAGGATTCAGTACCTCCATGATGAGACACATCAGCGCAGTATTGTGTACACTCCATCAGCGTTGAACACAAGGCACTCAGGAGGATTCAGTTCCTCCATGATGAGACACATCAGTACAATAAAGTGTACACTCCATCAGTACCATACACAAGACACTCAGGAGGATTAAGTACCACCATGATGAGACTCATCAGTACAGTACAGTGTACACTCCATCAGCGTTGTGCACAAGACACTCAGGAGGATTCAGTACCACCACGATAAAACTCATCAGTACAGTACAGTGTATACTCCATCACTACCATACACAAGACACTCAGGAGGATTCATTACCACCTCAATGAGACACAGCAGTCCAGTCCAGTGTACACTCCATCAGCACTGTACACAAGGCACTCAGGAGGATTCATATCACCACGATGACACTCATCCGTACGTACAGTGTACACTCCATCAGTACTGTACACAAGGCACTCAAAAGGATTCAGTACCTCCATGATGAGACTCATCAGTACTATTTAAAAATACAGGAATCTCACAAACAACGTAAAAACACGAACTCTGGAACCACACAGGACAAGTAATAACGCTCTTTATTTCAGGAATCACGTTTTCGCTCCCACACTGTAGAAGCTTCCTCAGTTAATACAAATTAATTCATTAACAATTAACTTTTATATACATTACAATTATGATGTCATTTCCTTTTGTTTTATTTTAAAGCCACAATCCCCCTACAAAATTACCATAGGGTGGAAGACATCATTTCATTCAGAAAAGTGACACTTCGTACTATACTTAATAATTCATCATCGCACATCTGTAGTATGTTAAATAACAAAACAAAGTTAATAATCAACATTTCATTGTGTAATTCAGTTAAAATTTTAATATATATAAAATAAAATAAGTATAAAATATTAGTTTTTAAGAATTTATTTAACTTTATCCATATATATGTGTACTTCCCAATATATGGATCCACCTCCATCTGTTTTTATGTGTGTGCATATGGGTCCAATGTCCTTCACCTATCTCATATAACTCTTATATTTAAGAATTACTGAAATATTGCAGGATTCATTTAATCCAGGATAGGTGAAGGCATCTACACCAATCTGCCACTCTAGCTCTCTTACTTCAAGTAACAGAGTTTGAGGTCCACCCCTTACTCCAGTTAAAACCTGCTCAATGCCCATAAATTGAAAACTATGTCCGGTATTCTGCATAACATGTTTGGACAACGCATTATCCATCTTTTTGTTATTTATTGCGTAAAGATGTTGATATATTCGATCGCTCAATTTGCGATCGGTCTTCCCGATATAAAAACAGGGGCAACAAGTGCAAAGAGCAATATATATCACAGATTTTGTAGTGCAATTAATTCTAGAATTAATGATATATTTTTTACCTCTGATTGTAAATGAGTTGCCCACTTTCAAGCAGTTGCATCTATTGCAAAAACCGCACGTAACTGTACCAGGTTGTCTATTAGAGAATGTACATAATCCAGGTCTCTGTAGTAGTTCTTTTAAATTCCTACCCCTTTTAAACACTACAGACGGTTGTGATCCTAATTTTTGGAGCAATCCAGGGTTATTAAAAATAAAATACCAGTTTTTCTTTATAATATTCCATACATCACCAATATGTCTATTAAATGTTAAAACAAGACTTGTCCTGAATTTATTTTTATTTTTATTATTATTTTGACTACAGGTTTCAATACCAATACTATTATGATCTAACCCGTTTTCTAGGGATTACTAAATCAGCGTCTTGAACAATTAGACAAACGGCTTGACGCAATTGAGAGAAAAAATGTGGCATTTCAAAGCGGAACCGGAGGCGCAAATATTGGACTTTCTTGGTCCAACATTGTCGGCACAACATCAAATAATGGTTCTATGAACAGTTCTAACTGTTCTATCCCGCCAGGCCAGCAAATAAGTACTGGCCAACAAACAACTAATGGCCGAAGTGCCCCTAACGGACCACCTCTACAAACATTAAGTGGAGCGGATTTGACCACTTTAACCCGAAGAGAGGCAGTAGAAAGTTTTCCTACTATAACAACTGGTTTGCGGATTGTTAATGGAACATCAAACAGTGAAGGAGTACCTGATAATATATCAGGATCAAGACAGCAGGCGACGGAAAGACTTGTTTTCAATTACAACCGGGTAACTAACGAGTTGCCTTCTTTTTCCACATGGGTGGAGAATGTGGATTGTTTTGGGTTCGCTATACAAGATTGTACGGGCACACGACTATCAGATCAAGCTACAGGCAATTCTTCAAGTAACATAGGTGAGAACTTAAAATTGTTTGACCAAAAGTTGCTAAAGATAAAAAAGTTACAGTTGGAAGTGTCCTACTTCCAACAATGTATTTCTGAAAAAATAATACCGAAGGGCCTGAGAAACTCTTTCAGACCCACTACTCTCTTCAGTGACTGTAATTTTTTGAAAGATTTAACAACTCTTTTTGACCGACAAGGTCTAGAATTATTAGAACTAATGGTCAAATATTATAACATTTATATTAGTGGTTTACTCACTGATACCGAAAAGCTCGACAATACGATCAAAAGTGACATGGATTTTGGTAGTTTTAAATATGACTATGAGCGCATTTTTAGAAGTATTGATGCGCTCATGGTTAAACTGAAACTCACTAAATCTAAAAAATTAGTGAGAGACAGACACGCCTATGGTAAAGGACTGGCTTACCCAAACCTCTCAAAACAACTGACAAACGAAGGAAACCCAAATAATATGACTGAAGACTTAGACAACTTTTTAGTTGATGAGCTGGACAGTAATATAAACGATAACACTACTGCTGATAACAATGGGAGCTGTACCAACTCTAACTATGAGCCGAGGAGAAGCAATAGGATAAAGGCTTCCCAACAGCAAAATCAAGGAAACTATACAAACAAAAGGTTCCAAAAGCCTTTTTTAGGGGGGAAGAACAACAACAACAAAAAAGGCCAGAATCGGTGGAACAAGAAAAATTAGATTCCCCCATTACTTTAACATCTTCCTGTGATTTTGTACAGAAAGATGTTATCCAAAACATCGATGATGATGAACTGTTAACAACTGGACTAGAAAGACCTAGTATCTTATTGAATAAAGAAGGGGATTTTAAAGTGTATAACTTCTCTTCATGTAATGTAGATCAAGATCTAGTTGAGTTGCTAGCAAAAGGCTTTTCCTTTGTACCTGACCAAAAGTTAGATTTAGCAAAAACTATTTTGGACTTAAAGTGTTATGTCCGAAAATTAAATTTAAAACTACTGTTCAGCAATGGGTCCTTAGGTGAGGCACCATCTTTTAAATTACCTAGCACATTTAACCCCCCACTACACCCTAACCTGAATATATTTGAAAATGTTTGTGAACTAGATTTCAGGTATCTGTTCCACGGTCTGAAGTGGTTTGATTCTAAAAGTAATATATCATTTGAACAAACCAAAGCATTAAACAATCTTCGGGAATTAGCAGTAAGGGTGATAAAACCTGATAAGGGGGGTGGGGTAGCCATCTTTGATAACTCTGAATATGTTAACAGAATGCTATTAATCCTAGAATCGGACGCATATACAAACGCGTCTTACAACGAAATGATGGGAGCTCATAAAAGAATCAGAGGGTATTTTCGTGACTTACTTATAGATGGGTTAATAGATACTGATATCTTTAATTTCATCAATATTGTAACACCTAAAGTACCTGTCATGTTTGGGTGCCCAAAACTGCATAAAAATATTTTGAATCCACCTATGCGGGCATTAATTGACGGTAGGTGTAGCATTACCCACCCATGTGCTAGAGTAATTGACGACATTATCTCAAAATATTTAAAACAAATACCCGAGATCTGTAAGGACTCGTGGACCTTTCTTGAGTCAATAAATAATATTACGTTTGAACCTACACTTAATTTTTTGACTATAGATGTAATCGATCTCTATACATCGATTCCACATCAGGAAG
This sequence comes from Protopterus annectens, assembly GCF_019279795.1. Lineage (NCBI taxonomy): Eukaryota > Metazoa > Chordata > Ceratodontiformes > Protopteridae > Protopterus > Protopterus annectens. The sequence continues at coordinate 345,469,037 of NC_056744.1, forward strand.
CAATTGAATGGAGTGCATTGATGTTGGAAGGTTTGGGGGCTACAAAAAATGAGATCTCTTTGGTCTCACAACTCTTGGATATTGTTTTAACATCAAACTTTTTCCTGTTTAATAATCAATACTACCTACAGAAAAAAGGTATAGCTATGGGTTCGCCATGCGGGGGAAGCGTGGCGAACCTAGTGGTTGCTTATTGGGAAAAGGTCATATTGAAAAACAATCCCCTATTTAAAAATGTGAAGTACTACACACGGTTTTTAGACGATGTGTTCATTTTAATGAAGGGTAGTGAAAGTGAAGCAGTAGAATTGGTTGAATCTATGAACAACTCTAGCACATTTTTGAAATTCACCCATAAGTTCTCTAATAATGTTATTGACTACTTAGATGTTGAATTAATAAAAGATGTGGTAAATGGCTGTTTTTTGACTTCTATATATAGAAAGCCTACTTACTGTAATGCTTTCTTGCACTACTCTAGCAATCATCCGGCTAAACAAAAAAAATCTATCGTCAAGGGACAACTGGTTAGAGCCGTACGTATGTGTAGTACAATTGAAACATTCAGGGATGAGTGTTCTTTTTTGAAGGAACTGTTTATAAATAGGGGGTATCCTGATTACTTAATCGATGAGTTAATTCACGAGGTCTCTATGAAACGTAATACAGGCTTTTATCAGCCATTGTTAAGATGTAAACATCAAACCCCAAATATGGATGTTAGTGAAGTATTAGATCTACCCCTAGAAAACGGGTTAGATCATAATAGTATTGGTATTGAAACCTGTAGTCAAAATAATAATAAAAATAAAAATAAATTCAGGACAAGTCTTGTTTTAACATTTAATAGACATATTGGTGATGTATGGAATATTATAAAGAAAAACTGGTATTTTATTTTTAATAACCCTGGATTGCTCCAAAAATTAGGATCACAACCGTCTGTAGTGTTTAAAAGGGGTAGGAATTTAAAGAACTACTACAGAGACCTGGATTATGTACATTCTCTAATAGACAACCTGGTACAGTTACGTGCGGTTTTGCAATAAATGCAACTGCTTGAAAGTGGGCAACTCATTTACAATCAGAGGTAAAAAATATATCATTAATTCTAGAATTAATTGCACTACAAAATCTGTGATATATATTGCTCTTTGCACTTGTTGCCCCTGTTTTATATCGGAAGACCGATCGCAAATTGAGCGATCGAATATATCAACATCTTTACAATAAATAACAAAAGATGGATAATGCGTTGTCCAAACATGTTATGCAGAATACCGGACATAGTTTTCAATTTATGGGCATTGAGCAGGTTTTAACTGGAGTAAGGGGTGGACCTCAAACTCTGTTACTTGAAGTAAGAGAGCTAGAGTGGCAGATTGGTATAGATGCCTTCACCTATCCTGGATTAAATGAATCCTGCAATATCTCAGTAATTCTTAAATATAAGAGTTATATGAGATAGGTGAAGGACATTGGACCCATATGCACACACATAAAAACAGATGGAGGTGGATCCATATATTGGGAAGTACACATATATATGGATAAAGTTAAATAAATTCTTAAAAACTAATATTTTATACTTATTTTATTTTATATATATTAAAATTTTAACTGAATTACACAATGAAATGTTGATTATTAACTTTGTTTTGTTATTTAACATACTACAGATGTGCGATGATGAATTATTAAGTATAGTACGAAGTGTCACTTTTCTGAATGAAATGATGTCTTCCACCCTATGGTAATTTTGTAGGGGGATTGTGGCTTTAAAATAAAACAAAAGGAAATGACATCATAATTGTAATGTATATAAAAGTTAATTGTTAATGAATTAATTTGTATTAACTGAGGAAGCTTCTACAGTGTGGGAGCGAAAACGTGATTCCTGAAATAAAGAGCATTATTACTTGTCCTGTGTGGTTCCAGAGTTCGTGTTTTTACGTAGACTCATCAGTACAGTACAGTGTACACTCCATCAGCATTGTATACAAGGCACTCAAGAGGATTCAGTACCACTATGATGAGACTCATCAGTACAGTACAGTGTACCCTCCATCAGCACTATACACAAGGCACTCAGGAAGATTCAGTACCTCCATGATGAGACACATCAGTACAGTACAGTGTGCACTCCATCACTGTTGTACACAAGGGACTATGGAGGATTTAGTACCACCACAATGAGACTCATCAGTACATTACAGGTGTACACTCCATCAGCACTATACACAAGGCACTCAAGAGGATTTAGTACGTCCGTGATGAGACCATCAGTACTGTACACAAGGCACTCAGGAGGATTCAATACCAACATGATGAGACACAAAAATACAGTACAGTGTACACTCCATCAGTACCATACAGAAGACACTAAAGGAGGATTCAGTACCTCCATGAGAAGACACATCATTACAGTACAGTGTGCATTCCATCAGCATTTTATGCAAGGCACTCAGGAGGATTCAGTACCACCACGATGAGACTCATCAATACGGTACAGTATACACTCCATCAGCACTGTACACAAGACACTCAGGAGGATTCAGAACCACCACGATGGGACTCATCAGTACAGTACAGTGTACACTCCATCACTACCATATACAAGATACTCAGGAGGATTCAGTACCACCACGATGAGACACATCAGTGCAGTACAGTGTACACTCCATCAGCACTGTACACGAGGCAGTCAGGAGGATTTAGTATCACTATGATGAGACTCATCAGTACAGTACAGTGTACACTCCATCAGTACTGTACACAAGGCACTCAAGAGGATTCAGTACCTCTATGATGAGACTCATCAGTGCAGTTCAGTGTACACTCCATCAGCGTTGTACACAAGGCACTCAAGAGGATTCAGTACCTCCACGATGAGACATATAGGTTCATAGGTTGATACTAGGCTATCTGCCCTAGGGCATTTATAAGCCAAGCCAGAGTGTGTTAAGCTTTTGCCACCTTTTTAGATTAGTTGACTGTGCCTCTGTATAGTAGGTCACAGAAGATAGCCCTTTTAAGGATAGTTTACCGTGCCTCTGTCTAATAGGGACACAGAAGATATCCCAGGGGTAAACCTACGATCTCCCATCCACTCGTCAAGATTTCTCTTGAAGAGGGTCATTGAGGGGCTCTGCCTAACATGGATTGGGATTTTGTTCCAGAGTGAGGGGAGCCTCTGGGATATGAATCTGTCCCTCCAGCATGTCCTATTTATTTCTGTGCTGAGGTTTAAGTCCCTGGAGCACGTAGCTCTAAGGGATTTGGATTTCCTAAGGTGGAGCATGTCCATTAATTCTGGGCTGGACATGGCTTTATACGTCAGGCACAGATCACCTCTGAGTAGGTGGTACGCAACTGTGTAAAGCTGGAGTTTCTTTAGCCTAATTGCATAGGGCATCTGTTTGGGTCCCTTGATCCTCTTGGTGAGGTACTTTTGGGGTCTTTCCAGTTGCTGCAGGTGTCGGGTAAGGTACATCCCAAATGAGGCACTGTATTCAATTATGGGCCTGATGAGTGATGAGTAGAGGGGCACAATGACCTCTCTTGATCTAGATATGGACCCTTTCATGATAAGGTGGGTTATATAGAAGGCCTTTCTAGCCACTTTGGCAATGTGATTGTCAAAGGAGAGACTGCTATCTACTTGGTTCCCCAAATACCTAATTACTTCTTCCATACTTAATGGATTACCACCTATATGGTAATTTGTGGGCACTTTGTTTTTCCCAGAGGGGATGACTATGCACTTTTTGGCATTTAGCTTTAGGCCATGGCTCTGGCACCAGTTATCCATCTCTGTGAGACCCTTTTGGAGGATGCTTGTGTCAGTCGGCGAGTCAATTATGGCACCCAGTTTGCAGTCATCTACGAATTTGGTCAGCCATAGTCTTCCCATGTTAGCCTGTACCTCAGAGAAATATATACCAAAAAAGAGAGGTCCCAGGACTGAGCCTTGTGGGACGCCACTTGTAACTGGTTTAGAGTCTGACATGGCACCTGAAATTCTAACCATGTGGGTTCTATCCCTGAACCAGTTTGCAACCCATCTTGTGACATAGGGGTTGATATTTAAGCTGGTGAGCTTATTTATGATGCCCGAGTGGGGTATTGTGTCGAAGGCTTTTGCGAGGTCCAGGTAGGCTGTGTGGACTACCTTCCCTTCATCTGTAGCCTTGGTGACTGTTTCAAAGAAGTTTACCAGGTTCAAGAGGCAAGATCTGCCCTTAACAAAGCCAAATTGGGTAAGATCCAGTGTTTGGAGGTTCCCAATGTCTTTGTTTATGAGTTCCATGATGATATGCTCCATAGCTTTGTAGACCATGCTAGTCAGGCTTATAGGGCGATAGTTTCTGGGGTCCGTTGTGGCACCACCTCTGTAGAGTGGGACCACTGTTGCTGTACGCCATTCCTTGGGTACATATCCTGTAGTAAGGCTGAGATTGAACAGTGACTTTATGTGAGGGTTCAGTTCTTCTTGGAGCTCATGTAAGACGCAGCCTGGGATACCGTCCGGTCCCATTGATGCTGTGTTTTTTGCTTTGGAGAGGGCAGCTCTCACCTGTGCATCTGTGATGTCAGGGAGGCTACACTCTGTTGGGATAGATATTTGCTCTTTTGGGGATGGAAGGGAGGAGAAGTTTGCACTGAACCTGTCTGCCAGGATGTTGGCAATGTCTGTGGGTTCAGTGTATTTTTTGACATTTTGCACTAACTCAGAGCATATCTGGGAGTTGCCATCCAGATTTCTGACATAACTAAAGAAGGCCTTGTGATTATCTTTACTGTCTTGTGCAATTTTTCTTTCGAAGCTGGCCTTAGATGATTTTATGAGGGATCATAGTTTCTTGCTAGTACTGATCAGAGATGCCTTCCCTTTTTGGGATTTTGCTCTATCATGTAGTAGCTTCCTCCTTCTGTTGTATAGCTTATTTATGGCTGGGGTCCTCCAGACAGGTCTCCTGCCTTTGGAGGAGTGAGTCTTGGTTTTATTTGGGGTAGCACCATCCATGCATTCCTGTAGGTGTCCATAGAATGCATTTGTAAAGGATTCTGCAGTTTGGGCTGTATTTTCCACTGGCCCGGGGGCTTTGAAGGATTCCGCCTTGGTTTTGAGAAATGTGAAGTTTTCTTTTGAGAAGTTCTTCACTGTGGTTTCCTTGTCTGGGGGTAGGGACGGGATATGGAAGTCCATTGAGATTAATTTTTTGTCAGATCTTACCAATGAGGGGCATACCTCTGGTATGGAACATAGAGTCCCTATGTTGGTGATGATCAAGTCCAATATGTTTTCCCCTCTTGTGGGAGTGGTGACCAGTTGTTCCATAGCATTTGAGTTTTTAAGTTCTAGGAACCATTCGGCAAGGGTGTTGGGGCTTGAATAGTGCTCCCAGTCTATGTTTGGGTAGTTGAAGTCAACCAATATAATGGTGTTTGGAGAGATCTTCATATTCTCCAGTGTTCTCAGGAAAGCCAAGTGGGGTTCCTGAGTTTGGGAGGGTGGTCTGTAGCAGGCTACAAACTGAAAGGTAGTTTTGCCCACTTTTAGTTGCACATGGATGGTCTCCGATGCTTCGTGCAGTGCCACTAACCTGGAGGTGTGGGTATCTTTGATGAATATGGATACTCCCCCTCCTTTTGTGTTTCGGTCCGAGTTTTGGGGCCGAAAAGCATTGTATGAGGTATAACCTGGTAGTGCTGGGGTGCTCTCGGGAGCCTTGAACCAGGTTTCTGTTACTGCACAGATATTGATATTCTCCATACTGAGGAGAGCCTTGAGTGCATGCATCTTGAGGTTTAGACTTCTGGCATTGAGCAGCATTACCCTTAGTTTCTTTTTCCTTGTGTTGTCTATGGAGGTGGGTTTGTCTTTTGAGCCTTGCCTAAAAAAGGCACTATAGGGGTGGCAAGAGCCTTAGCCAGTATTTGAAAGCCCAGGGGTGACAGGTGCAAGCCATCCCTAGCGAAGCAATGTGGCTTGCCGAGCATGTCATCCCAGGCTGACAGACACTGGATCCCCTTTGAATGACACCAATACTTTAGCCAATTGTTAAAAGTGATCATTTTGTCTTTATACTGTGGCATCATTCTTGATGAGGGTAAGATGCTACTCAAGGTCAGGGTCATACCAGCCTGGGCTATATGATCAGAGAGCGCCTCTATGTCTCTTTTCATGTAGTCCAAGGAGGTACGTCTCAGGTCATTCACACCAGCATGGACAATGACGGAGTCATATTTGTACTTGCTTTGGAGTGACCTGAGTGCTTGTGTTATGTGGTGGATCCTGGCACCCGACAGGCAGCTTACAGTGACCTTCTCCTTGTTCAGCCTGGTGAGTGGGACGTCAGTGTGTCTGACAATAGAGTCACCTATTACAAGTGTATTAGGTGTGTTGTTTAGCCTTAAGGGCTGTGACTGTGTGGCACACTGGCTTTGTGAACTATGTGATACGTGGGTATTGTTGTGGGGTAGCGGTTGCTTGGATGTCTGCTTTGGAGGTCTCTGCTGCTTGGGCAGATTTTTATTTAGAGCCTCAGTATGTTTTGTGTGTTTATGTGTTTGGTTTGCTGTTGCGATAGGTCTATGTGAGACTGGATTTGTGGTGTGTGTGGTTACCTTCTCCTCCTGACTGACTGCGCCAGTACTGGGTTGAGAGAGCTCAGCCTCCAGTTTGGCTATATAATTGCATCTCTCACATATATTTGAGCTTGCTGGGAGGAGGAGAGGGTGGTCTGTGTACATAAGGCAGTTGTAACATTGCCTCAAGATTCCCAGATTCACCAGCTGGACTGGAGAGTAAACCCAAAACTGACTTTTGGACATGTCAGAATAGTATAAGGAACTACTTTTTGACTGATCAAAAAGGACCAATAGGGAGCCAAGTACTTAAAGGGAGTATAAGAGGGTGTAGTGCTTTAGTTTACTAGTGCTTACTTATAAGATTACTTATACAAGCAAGTGCATGACTTTAGAATGAAAATAGAGTGCTTACTTTGAGATTTAGAACAGTTCTAAGGGAAAAAGTGAAGAGCAGACTTTGTGGAGCCAGGAATAGTTTAAACCCATTTAAGCGGCGCTGCCCGATGCTGCGCTATGCGCAAAATCATGCAAAACCACGCAAAGGCGGGTTTTAAAGCAGGGAAACTGAAAGAGATAGGAATTGACCCAAAATGGCCAATAAGCTACTAGTTTCAGGGCTGAGACCACTCCTCCAGGGACAGATAGGCTGCTCAAAGCTCCCCACTCTCACTGGTGAACAGAGAAGCTTCCTCCTATCCAAGTAAGGATATGGGCAACACAGGAAACTATACAACAGTCCGGAATTCAGAAAAACCTGAAATCTGGACTAATCTAATTCAGCAAAGGCGGGAAAAGAGATTTTTTTTTTTTTTTTTTCAGGAAACAGCAGAAAAACACACAGAAAACACTGTAAATGCTATAAACAGGCTAGCGCACTTTAGTGTGTAGCCTACAATAGTTATACAATACAAAAATGACTTAAATTGATATAAAACAAGTGTAAAAACTATAAAAAGCAGAGGGCAAATGTAATTTAAACTTTTTAAAGCACAGATCAGTTAGAAATTCGCTTTTTATGCGGGAAAAGGCAGTCGGAGCAAAAAAACAGAGAAAAAAAAACTTAAATCTGGAAAAGTCTTTCTTGGGTCTCTCTGTTGCCTGTATCACTCTGCAGGACACCATGAGGAGCTGTGCAGAGTTGTATACAATACAGTACAGTGTACACTCCATCAGTACCATACACAAGACACTCAGAAGGATTCAGTACCACCACAATGAGACTCATCAGTACTGTCCAGTGTACACTCCATCAGCACTGTACACAAGGCACTCAGGAGTATTCAGTACCACTATGACGAGACTCATCAGTACAGTACAGTGTACGCTCCATCAGCACTATCCACAAGGCACTCAAGAGGACTCAGTACCTCCATGATGAGACACATCAGTAAAGTACAGTGTACACTCCATCAGTGCTGTACACAAGGCACTCAAGAAGATTCAGTACCTCCATGATGAGACACATCAGTACAGTCAGTGTACACTCCATCAGTACCATACACAAGACACTCAGGAGGATTTAATACCACCGCAATCAGACTCAACAGTACAGTACAGTGTACACTCCATCAGTACCATACACAAAACAGCACACCAAGTAGCAGACTGTAGAAACCACCAAATGACTGTAGAAATCCAAGTCCACAAATAAATCCACAAGTAACTCGAATCAAATAAGTCCAATGGATGACACAAACACTTTAATACAAGTTGAAGCGCTTTTCGTCTACTGACATCAGTAGACTTCCTCAGAACAATACAAATAACCTTAAAATGTCATCTTTAAATACTATTAAAAGCATCAGCTGACATCAATTAAAAGATATTACTGGCCAGCATTACTTAAATACAAACTTTAACAATAAAATCAAAACAGAAAAAATAATAATAAATTAACTAACTAAATTGCTTAATATTTTAATATTTTACACCACAAACCCTTTTTTAATGTAGATGAATTTTCCTAACATTTGCAAACATTCATTTAAAATAATGTAATGATATAGCATAAGCTTGGATCCATAAAAATCCCTTCAAATTACATAAAAGTGAAAAGAATTAGCGTCTTAAGCTTTTTAATTTCAAAAGGCAACTAACTGAACACAGGTCATTAAGAGCTGGAAATGCATAAGAGTTTAGTTTTATCTGCCACATCAATTCTTTCTCTTCTAGCAATAAATGAAGGGGAACACCCTGGTCATTGTTCAAAATTTGATCGATTATCATAAACTTAAAGGAATGGTCCTTGTATAATGAAACATGTTTGGCTAGTGCATTCTCTAACCTACCTTTCTTTATTGCGTATAAGTGTTCATATATTCTGTCCTGCAGTCTACGTTCGGTCTTACCTACGTAGAACCCTGGACATTGTTGGCACATAGCTAAATAGACCACCATACGTGAATTACAATTAGTTCTGTGTTTCAACATATAAGTTCTGTCCGAAATAGTAAACCTGTTAGCCTCGAAAATAGTACTACATCTATTACAGTTTTGACATTTAAAAGTTCCTGGAGTTTTAACAAACCTGGGTGTAGGCTTTTCTAGTAGTTTTTTCAAATTACTACCTTTCCTAAAAGTAATTTCGGGCCTTGATCCCAGTTTATTGTACAACAAAGGGTTAGTTTTAAATATATCCCAATTCTTTCTAATAAGGTCGATTATCATATAACTATCAATGTTGAATGTTAAAATAAGTCTAGGATGATTCTCTTTACTGACTGGTGAATTGTCATATAGTACTCCAGTAGTTAAATCTGATGAATTTAGTGAGATGTTCACATTATGTTGTTCTCCCATTACAGGTGCTAAGTGAGTTTTGCTAAGTATAGGTTTAAATACTCCTGTATTTCTTTTAAGGGTTACTTCCCCTATTAGTGAGTCCACTAGGGAAGCTGGATAACCCCTCAATGTGAACATAGATTTCAAATGTTCACATTCATTTTTAAAATCTACATCAAGACTCACTATTCGGGCTGCTCTCACGAGTTGCCCTTTAACTACTGACTTCTTCTGAAAATTTGGGTGACAACTTGTGTAATGCAACAGCGAATTTGAATAAGTAATTTTTCTGTGGATAGTAGAAACAAAAGCCTTCAATTCAATATTCTTCTCTAACCATATATCCAAATACGCAATTGTGCTGGTACTAAAAGAAGATGTGAATTCTAAAAACGTTGTTGAGGAGTTAAACCTTTCAACGATGTTCTCACCAATTTTTTCATCCCTTCAAATATTATAAAAATATCATCCAGGTATCTAGTGTAAAATCGGATTTTCTCCATCAACACGTGGTTGTTAAAGACATGTTCGCCTTCCCAAAATGCCATCACCATATTAGCCACACTGGCTCCACATGGGGAGCCCATAGCTATTCCTACTTTCTGTAGGTAAAAGTTGTCCCCTAAAATAAAAAAGTTGTTATATAAAATTATTTCAAGAAGTTCAATGACTAATGAAATTTCCATGGAAGGGGCATTTTTCTTTTTGAGCATAGCCACAACCCATTCAGTGGCTATAGTGTGAGGAATACAGGTGTTCAAGTCTTTGACATCCACTGTCAAAAAATTGCAGTTAGAGTCAAAGTCTAAAGTATTGATTTTATCCAAAAATGACCAAGAATCTTTGCAAATTTGTTCCTCATCCACGAGGTATTTTTTAAGGATGGAATCTACTACTTTCGCACAGGTATAAGTAGGTGATCCTCGGCTATCCACTAAAGGGCGCATAGGCGGATGAATCACATCCTTGTGGATTTTGGGTATACCAAATATTTTAGGATATCATGGATGTAGAATTAACATATATTGATAGTATTCCTCATGCAATCTGCCTTCAATAAACATATCCCCGATACTACTCTTGCTGGAGTACGCCCTATTTGTCTCAGATCTAGAACTAAGCTGGTATGCTGAATTATTGACCAAATTGGTCATCCTATTTAAATAATCGTCCTGGTCAAAAATGACAGCCCCTCCTCCTTTGTCTGGTTTACACACACGTAAATTATGAGTACGAACAAATTCTATCAAATCACATTCATTATTCTTAGCTACGAAATTAGTAGAATGTTTCACCTTGTGTCTCAAATCCAGTTCACACATTGTCTCAAAAAATTGAATAAGAGGGTGAAGTGGGGGATTAAATGTACTGGGTAGCCAAAAAGGGTTAGATTTAGTGTTACTCCCTTCGTAACCTCCAATCATCAAATTAAAATTCAATTTTCTGGTGAAAAGTTTAATATCTATAATTGTGTTAACTAAATCCATATTATTTTTAGGAACGTATGTGTAACCTTTAGCTAGTAATTCAACCAGTTCATCAGGCAGGGTCACAGAAGAAAAATTATAAATTTTAAAGTCACCAGTGCTGTTCAATTTGATGTCAGGTTTCATAATCACTAAATTATGTTCATCACTCATAGTTAAATCAACTACCACAGTTGCAAGATTATCAGGAGTTAACCCCCCATCAGCGTTAGCTCCAAACAAATCATAACCAATAATCTCTTGGTCCAGTCGTTCAGTTCCCTCACATCCCTCAAGTTCAATAAGTTCAACATTGTCAAGATAATCAACTCGTATCTCGTCAGCCATGGATTGCTGTCTTTTTAAGATCACCACATTATCAGTCAGAACATCAGGTACTTTAAATTCACAAGGCAAACATTCAGTCAAAGAAGAGTCAGTAGGTACGACTTCACAGTTCACCTTGTTTTTGGGCCCCTCATTTTGTTGTAATAAACTTTGTTCTTTTGTTTGGGTATGGCCCCCTGTTGATGTCCCTCGTAAAAAACCTGATTATAATTGTGAGGTTGTGCCTGCTGACCGTTAAACGTGTTTGTTCTATTGGTGTTATTCCGGTTCTGCAAACGTTCACTTCTTCTCACAGCAGGCCCACTATCATTAGTGGGATCAGGATTAAGCAACCCAGCAGAGTTTTGAAACCTTACATTAGGTTTGATTGGGACATTATCTCTTTGAACTTCCCTTGTTTGCTCAACACCATTAAATAAAGGGTGTTGCCAAGCTTGTGAACTGGGCGGCTGTGGGTATGCAGTCCCATTTTCATAGGCCATACAATCCCTTTCAAGTTTTTTAATTTTGTTTAGCCTTAATTTCCCCAAGTATTGGTTGACACTATTAAAGCAATGTTCATATTCAAACTTGTACCTTTCAAATTCAGTATTGATTTTAATAGATGAATCCAGCAAAATGATTTCATTGTTCAAATCATTCAACCAAACAGTGTAATGTTTAACCATAAGCTTTAATAAATCAGCTCCATTACACTCGAATAACTGAAGTAATTCTCTATGAAAATCAGAGTTATTCACCAAACCTGTGGGGAATTGATAGTGTCTCAACCCCTTTGGTATCACATTACAAGCCAAACATTCATTAAAGTAATTAATTTCCAACTGTAATTTCTTCGTTTTTACTAATAGTTTATCAAACTTTTGGAGCTTTAAAACAATTTCTGGTTGTGTATTTACCTCAAAGTTGTTGCCAAAACTGTTTGTGTCCTCACTATTCGTATTAGTAGCCTGCCGTGGAAAAGAAAAGCTTTCCGCCAACCAGCGATTGATACCAGGAAACCCATTTATATTCAAGTTTTCAGTCACATTGGTTTGTTCTCTGACTGACACATCGTTTGATCTATCTGGTAACAGTGGCGTGGAAACATTATTAGCACGTAAAGAAGTACCAACCATAGCGTTTCTTCCTACAGAATTACTTCTCTCTCCTATGTTCCCTCTGTTGTCGAATGTTGTCGCAAGATCAGAACCAATGTTAGACACACGCGGTGCTACCACTCCATTAATACGATCCAAATTACCAGGTGTTACTTCAGAAATCATGGCCGAATTTACCATTCGTGGCGATAACAAGGGTTCGTGTGTCACAGCAAACAGGTTCTTCATTTCCTGTTGCTGCGAATCTATTTTGTCCAGTCTTGAGCACAGAGAGTCCATGCGCAAAAACAGTGAATCAAAAAGAGTGTCATGTGCCAAACCATTACTTGTTCCAGCTGGTGCTGCTTCCGCAGCACTATCGCAGCCCCTAAGTATATTAGGTGCTGATTCAGGTGAGAAACTACCCTCACTTCTCAGTGCGCCTGACGCCATAAAACTTATTGCACAAAAAACAAAAATGATGTGTCTCATCATGGTGGTAAGTACCATACACAAGACATTCAGGAGGATTTAGTACCACCATAATCAGACCCATCAGTACACTACAGTGTACACTCCATCACTACCATACACAAGGCACTCAGGAGGACTGAGTACCACCACGATGAGACTCATCAGTACAGTACGGTGTATACTCCATCAACGCTGTACAGAAATGCACTCAGTAGGATTCAGTACCACCATGATGAGACACATCAGTACAGTATGGTGTACAATCCATCAGAGCTGTACACAAGGCACTCAGGAGGATTCAGTACCACCACGATGAGACTCATCAGTACAGTATGGTGTATACTCCACCAATGCTGTACACAAGGCACTCAGGAGGATTCAGTACCACTGTGATGAGACACATCAGTACAGTACAGGGTATACTCCATCAGTGCTGTACATAACACACTAAGGAATATTCAGTACCTCCACGATGAGATACATCAGTACAGTACAGTGTACACTCCATCAGCGCTGTACACAAGGCACTCAGGAGGATTCAGTACCACCATGATGAGACACATCAGCACAGCACAGTACAGTATACACTCTATCAGTACTGAACACAAGACACTCAACGAGGATTCAGTACCATCTTGATGAGATACATCAGCACAGTATGGTGCACATTCCATCAGTACTGTACACAAGTAATTCAGGAGGATTCAGTACCACTATGATGAGACACATCAGTGTAGTTGAGTGTACACTCCATCAGTACTGTACACAAGGCTCTCAGGAGGATTCAGTACCTCCATGATGAAACAGATCAGTACAGTATGGTGTACACTCCATCAGTACTGAACACAAGGCACTCAGGAGGATTCAGTACCACCATGATGAGACACATCAGTACAGTATGGTTTACACTCCATCAGTACTGAACACAAGGCACTCAGGAGGCTTCAGTACCACCATGATGAGACACATTAGTACAGTACAGTGTGCACTCCATCAGTACTGTACACAAGGAACCCGGGAGGATTCAGTACCACAATGATGAGACACATCAGTACAGTACAGTGTACACTCCATCAGCGCTGTACACAAGGCAGTCAGGAGGCTTCAGTACCTCCACGATGATACACATCAGTACAGTACAATGTACACTCCATCAGTACTGAACACAAGGCACTCAGGAGACTTCAGTACCTCCATGATGAGACACATCAGTACAGTATGGTGTACACTCCATCAGTACTGAACTCAAGGCACTCAGGAGGCTTCAGTACCTCCATGATGAGACACATCAGTAGAGTATGGTGTACACTCCATCAGTACTGTACACAAGGAATGCAGGAGGATTCAGTACCACTATGATAAGACACATCAGTACAGTATAGTGTACACTCCATCAGCACTGTACACAAGGCACTCAGGAGGATTCATTACCTCTATGATGAGATACATCAGTACAGTACTGAACACAAGACACTCAGGAGGATTTAGTACCTCCATGATGAGACACATCAATACAGTATGGTGTGCACTTCATCAGTACTGAGCACAAGGCACTCAGGAGGGTTCAGTACATCCATGATGAGACACATCAGTACAGTATGGTGTGCACTCCATCAGTACTGTACACAAGGAACCCAGAAGGATTCAGTACCACCATGATGAGACACATCATTACAGTACAGTGTATACTCCATCAGTACTGAACACAAGGCACTCAGGAGGATTCAGTACCACCATGATGAGACACATCAGTACAGTACAGTGTACACTCCATCAGTACTGTACACAAGGCACTCAAGAGGATTCAGTACCACCATGATGAGACACATCAGCACAGTACAATGCACATTCCATCAGTACTGAACACAAGACACTCAAGGAGGATTCAGTACCACCATGATGAGATACATCGGTGCACATTCCATCCGTACCGTACTCAAGGAGCTCAGGAGGATTCAGTACCACCATGATGAGACACATCAGTGCAGTACAGTGTACACTCCATGAGCATTGTACACAAGGCACTCAGGAGGATTCAGTACCTCCATGATGAAACACATCAGTACAGTACAGTGTACACTCCATCAGTACTGTACACAAGGCACTCAGGAGGATTCAGTACCACCATGATGAGACACATCAGCACAGCACAGTACAGTATACACTCTATCAGTACTGAACACAAGACACTCAACGAGGATTCAGTACCATCTTGATGAGATACATCAGCACAGTATGGTGCACATTCCATCAGTACTGTACACAAGTAATTCAGGAGGATTCAGTACCACCATGATGAGACATATCAGTACAGTACAGTGTACACTCTATCAATACTGTACACAAGGCACTCAGGAGGATTCAGTACGTCCATGATGAGACACATCAGTACAGTAAAGTGTACACTCCATGAATACTGTACAAAAGGCACTCAGGAGGATTCAGTACCTCCACGATGAGCCTCATCAGTACAGTACAGTGTATACTACATCAGCACTATACACAAGGCACTCAAGAGGATTCAGTACCACCATGATGAGACACATCAGCATAGTATAGTGTACACTCCATCAGTACTGAACACAAGACACTCAAGGAGGATTCAGTACCACCATGATGAGACACATCAGCACAGTATGGTGCACATTCCATCAATACTGTACACAAGGAATTCAGGAGGATTCAGTACCACTACGATGAGAAACATCAGCACAGTATGGTGCACATTCCATCAGCGCTGTACACAATGAACTCAGGTGGATTCATTACCAACATGACATGACACATCAGTAAAGTATGTTGTTAACTTCCATCAGTACTGAACACAAGGCACTCAGGAGGATTCAGTACCTCTATGATGGCACGCAACAGTACAGCACTGTGTATTGTCCATCAATACTGTACACATGAAGGTGTAAGGAGTTGGAGTGCTACTATAAAGACTCACAGTATTGAAATACTCTGCTACATTCCTGAGTGTGCATTCCTTTAGATGAGACATTAAACTGTGGCCCCTTTGATCAGAGATGGTGGTATCTCTGGTGGATGTAAAATATCCTATTATCCCACATTGCACTTATTCAAAGAAGTAGGAGTCCATTATTTAACTCACTTTATTAAAGTACTATGTGCCTGTTAACATTATTTACATGTTTACAAAATATACATATTTACACATTTCTATTTTTTACTGTTTATCAATCTTCTTATAACGTCTTCATTGTTATTCTTTCATAACTATCACCTTTCTTCCACAACTATAATCTAATTTTATTAATATATCTGCCAAAATCTATTTCCCATGAAACAAAATTTCAGTCAGTCTTTCATTCCAAATAACCTGTATTGCATAAAATAAAGTATTTCATCTACTCTTTTTTTTCTTATAATATTCATACATAATTACGTTCATAATTATATCTTTTATGTCATTAATATTGTCAAAAAGGTTTTCTTAATACATTTTCCAGAGTTTTACCACTGTTTTACATTTAAAAAAAAACATGCTCTGTTGTCTCTTCCTCCCTATAAAATAAACATGTTTTAAACTTTATTCTTGTATGGCATATTCCTTTTTATTGGTAACTTAGTTATTACCAGTTTCCATTGCAAATCCTGAACCTCTACTATTTTAGTACACCACTGTTTCCTAACATTAATGGTTGTAATCACTTCTGGAAAAATTTTCCATGGATTTGGGATGTTGGCTTGATGGTTAAGGTGTTTACCTTACAAACACAAGGTGCAGGGTTTGATTCTCACATTGGTTAGGCTGAAAATGGCCCACAAGGGCAGTTAGCCTAGTACTAATCTATGAAAATTGTTTTATCACATTATTGTACCACATACGTCTTTCTCAATATCCTCAGTTTTTGTCTTACATGTTAGTATTATTTCTTGATCATTTTTAATTTCTTCATTTACATATACATTTTCTCATTTTTGTATTCTCATCTCCCAGAACTTTTTGTACTTGTATTTAAACATTCTTGCTATTAATTTCTTATTCTCTTCCTTTACCCACTTTAATGATGTGTGCAAGTTTAAAGAAGCAGAGTAAACAGCTGGATTTAGTAACCCCAGCCCCCCTTCATCTTCACTCATATACAACACACATTTTTTCACTGAGTTTAATCTTGAACCCCCATATGAAAGAAAACACGAATTACATAATTTCCTTTTTTTATGTTTCCTGGGATTATATAAACATTTGACATATATGCTATTTTTCCGATTAATATAGAATTCACAGATCCACAGGTTTATACTAGGCTGACAACTACCAGGGTCTTTACAAGCCTAGTAAGAACAATAACAAACAGATCTGAACTGCAGAAATAAAAAACTGACTTATTTTAATCCAAATACAAAAAAATGAGGTTTTTTATTTCTGGTGTTGAGATCTGGTTTTTATTGTTCTTACTATTTGTTGTATTTAACCCATCAATTTCAAATACTCAGTTGCACTCCTTGAAACAAACTATTTACAAATCTAGCCATGTGACCCAACCCAGTTTTGTCCCAGAAATCCTTCACTGCCTATATGGTGAGGTATGTTAGTATTCTTGAATGCTAATCTGTGCATCTTCTACAGAAGACATATTTCTTTCGTTTCTTTTATCCAACCCTCCCATTGAATCATAACAACATAACTTTTCCCCAAACTTTATCCTTAGCAAAGACACTTCATCCTTTGAAAAATATACCTCCCAATTTTCACCATATCACGCAAACCTTTTCTTTTATCTTTATTCAAGATCATATACCCATTTCCTTTAAACTTCCATTCAGACAAATCGGCACTTCCCTCATCCATATTTTGTTCTTAGCAACAGCAACTATATTGTCCACAAATGTCAAAGCTACTGGAATCACCATTTCCTTCTGCATGACATATCTATCATCTTTCACTTTATAAGTTGCTTCACTCACGATTGTACTCATTCTTGATGCAAACAGTATTCCACTCCTGGGACATCCTTGTTTTATCCCACACATCATGCATATTTCTTTACTCAGCCACCCATTCACTAATAATCTCACTCTGTTATTTGATATGCTGACATACACACTCTCCAAATTATGTTATTTATCCCGTTCTTCATAACATCCCATAAAACATCATGTCCTGCTGTATCAAATGCCTTGCTAAAATCACCTATCATAAGTTTCACGTCCTCCCTTTTACTTATATCATCCACAGTTTCTCTCAGAACCAGCAACAATTCTTGACATCCCTTGCCTTTTATACCATATATACTTTCTTCAGTAATATCCCCCATCTTTCCTTCCAGTCTCCTCTGTATTATTCTCATAAAAAAATGTATAATCTGTGTTATTTAGTGTGATGGGCCTTCACTTTTTATTTCATTTTTTCATCTTTCTTCAATATAAATTTTAATATGCCATTATATAACTCTTCAGAAACAAACCCTTCCTTCAACCTGTCAGTCAGTATATTTACAAAATACTCTCTTTGCCACTCCATTAATTTCTTACATATGCCATCACCTGTACCATCTGGGCCTGATACTGCGTCAACATTTACTTTCCTAAGTGCTTCATCCAATTCACTTACAGTAATTTATTTTTCAAATTTTTCCTTAACTCATTCTGGACATTGTTTTACTTTCCATTCTCTCTTGTCTTCCTTCTTTTTATGTTTATACATATTTTCCACATGGTGTACTACAATACTCATAATTTGCTCCTGTGTTCTTTTTACCTCTACTTTTAAATTTTTCATTTCCCTCATTATACTAATGTCCTCCTTTACTATTTTACTCAAATATGCAAAAGCCTCCTTCCTTCTCCCTTGTAAACAATATCTCTGTCAAAACTGTAATCCTTAATTCTTTCTCGAGTTATTGTATATATTTCTTTTTCCATATCATAATAGTTCATAGGTTGGTACTAGGCTATCGGCCCTAGGGCCTATACAAGCCTAGCCATAACAGTTCCCTGGCTATTTCTTCCCACACTTTTTACTTCCCTGGACCCCTGTCTAGCAGGGCACTGACGTGATCCCTGGGGTAAATTTTCTATCTCCCATCCATTCGTCAAGGTGTCATATTATTCTGTACTTTCTCTAATATAATTCTATACATTTTTCCATAGTCTACTTTCTCTTCCTTCCTTACATCATCGTACCATTGAAAAGTATTTTTTTTAATTTCTTTTTAAATTCAATCCACCTTTTAGAACAGTTTTTATAGAAGACCTTCATGGTTATATGATCTTTCCATAACTGCAATCCTTCCCACTCTCCAGTTTCATCCCATAATTTCTCATGTATTTATTTTGTTCCCTTTCCTATTTTAATATATTCCCATTCTTCCATCAACTCCATCCATGTTGCTAAGTGGTCTGAAAACCCCATCACAACTGTAGTACCATTTGCTACCCCAAAACCTTCTGATAATGCAAAATAATCAATTTCAGATTCAAGTGCCCCCTTCTGTAAGTTCTTTGACTTTTTTTCCACACAGCTAATTTACCACATATTATCACTTCCTGTATTTTTACCTCCTTCCCTTTTGTTTTACATTTTAACCTTAAATCAAATTTAACATTCTCTACAATTATAATTTTCATGTTCATCGCCACATTGTCTAATATCTTTCCTTGCTAGTTATATATGTATATAATGGTATAATTCTATAAACATGTTCTCTCCATCACACATCCACAACCTTCAACCTTCACATCCTTACCGATGTTACATCTAGGATTTTCACTGTTTTTTATACAACACAAAGTTCACTTCTTAAGTTGCATATTATATTTCATTTTTTTTGTTTGCAGTCTTTCTTCACTTGTCAGGAATTGTACATCTTCTAACAGAATAACATCCACATCACATGTAGCTCACCATTATGGTATCCCTGTCCTTCTTACAGTGTTAATAATACTGTTCAAATTTACCGAAAGCACTTCTTTCCCTTATTTTTAAGTTTACGGGGGCACTCTTTGCACAAGTGAATATTTTTTCTTAGGTTTATGTCCAAATAATTCCTGATTCTCAGAATCATATTTTTCACTGGTTAGAACTTCAAAAAATATTAGTATCAATCCCTTCTCCTGACATCTCTTCCTACTTGTACTCTCTCTCCTCATTTGCCCCTCCATATTTTTTTCTTCTTCTACAGTTTCTTTTTTATCTAGTTCACCATCTCCCCCAGCCACCTGTTGTCCTTTCTCATGTATGTTTACTTCCCTTTCCCATTCTCTTTTATTGTTTAGTGTTTGCTCTTAACAATCCATCCAAAAGTGTCCCTTTTTCCACAACCTGCATTCGGGCACACACCTTCTTGCTGTATGTGCTTTTTCCCGGCACACGCCTTCTTGCTGTATGTGCTTTTTCCCCAGACTGGTTACATTGTACTTTGTTACAATCATTAATTAAATGAGAAAAGTCCGCACAAAAGAACCATCATTTAGGCTGGTCAGCACATCTTAATGTCCCTTCTTCTGGGTAACATACTGGGACTTACTGTGGGTGTCAATAGGGGGTGCAACAAGAGCACCCTCAAGTGATCTCCCACTGGAAACTGATAAGGAACCCTACATGTTACCACCCCTGTTGCAAAGCATACATCCGCATGGGGACAGACAGGCTTAGAGGCAACCACTTGCCTCAGACTCAACAGGAAAAAACATGGCAGGATGATGTTGTGGGAACCACTACCACACCAAAGACACAGCTGTGGTAAAACATGCATAAAATGATAACAGAAATGAAGAAAAATAAAACAACAAACATTAAACAAAAATGTAAAGGAGGGATAGCAAGAAAAAGAGAGACAGAAAAAATATTATCATGTCTGTGTAAGGCTATCAGGCAATGGCATGCAATGATACCAGGAGGCATAATTATGATTGGGTATAGCAAGAGATGCATTCCTATTAGAAGACATGGGTACAAGTGTTAAATCCTGGGATTATTGATAGCGCCAGGAAATATTTCTGACAGTTATTGTAATTAATGAGCCGTGGGAGACAGCAGAGGTCATGGAAGGGGTATATGCATTCCCATATTGGTATGTCATGAGGAAATGGACTAGAAAAGGCTTTGTAGACATGGCTACTGGTACATGATATGGAGTCCAACATGCCCATCGTGCTAGTATGATGTACAAAAGGCAGACAATACAGTGGCGGTAGTATGGCATCTGCTTGTATATGGCAGGTAAGTACCATGATGCAAGCTGGGCTGTACTAAAGGACAGATTGCTTATAAAGGCAGAATGGCATGGGTATGACACCCATAAGTGGCACACCCATGGGCATTTTGTGGAGCAGTTCATAGCAAATATGGGGAAATGTGTATATCATTTATTGTATGACTACCAGGGCTGTGGCAATGCATGTAGAACATTAATGAACCAACATTCTTGGCTGTACATCACTACATTGTAGGCATAATGTAAGAGCATGCTCTGATAGGCATGCATCTATTATAGTGAAGGCATGGAACTTACCTTGCCCTGTGTGTAGCACAGTTCACTTGTCAGCAGGGACAGAGAAGGTACATCCAGAAGTAGATAGCGTTGATACCTAGATATTCAAAGTACCAGAGTATAATTATTCTGATAAGTAATACACTGCTATGACTCCCAATAACTGAACTATCTTACTTACCCCTGTATCTGGGAAGGCACTCCACACATCTCCAAAAATAAGGAACCTATTCAGCAGCTGAAAAATAGTAAAGAAAATGAAAAGTCATGTGAAAATATTTTATGAGTAAACTACCATACAACGGAACTGTTATGAATACATACTATACATCTCAAGTGCATTCTCTCTCTTTGACCTCTTGTTCCTGGTGGCTCAGAAGGTCTAGAGGCTACCTCTTGAGGTCACGGTCATTGTGTCTGCACTGCTCACTAGTGCAACTGATGCCAGTTGCAAAAAAACACTATCTTGGCAAGGCCTTCCAAGGCATTTGCTTTATTACAGGGGATGTTAATATGTGGTCCCCAAACACTCCTGGTGATCTCTGAACTTATGTTAAGTAGATATTTTAGACTCCTTAGAACACCACCTAGGAGCCCTGTCATACTCAGAACCTTCTGAAACCATACCCATTTCACAGGTCATAGTATAAGGAATATGATAACACATGTGTATCAATGTACATTGCTGCCATTGACACATGGACTGCAACATCGTGCACCTAGTTAGCATAACATGTTGTGGTGCAATCATGTTATAGTGCAGATATGGAATGGCGGGATGGTGCTAGAGTAAAAAGAATAGCATGTTCTGAGTATGACAACAGTACACTATCCACATTTGTTAGCATGTTCTGAGTATGGGAACAGTACACTAGCCACATTTGTTAGCATGTTCTGAGTATGACAACAGTACACTATCCACATTTGTTAGCATGTTCTGAGTATGACAACAGTACACTATCCACATTTGTTAGCGTGTTCTGAGTATGACAACAGTACACTATCCACATTTGTTAGCATGTTCTGAGTATGACAACAGTACACTATCCACATTTGTTAGCATGTTCTGAGAATGACAACAGTACACTATCCGCATTTGTTAGCATGTTCTGAGTATGACAGTACGCTATCCACATTTGTTAGCATGTTCTGAATATGACAACAGTACACTATCCACATTTGTTAGCATGTTCTGAGTATGACAAAAGTACACTATCCACATTTGTTAGCATGTTCTGAGTATGACAACAGTACACTATCTGCATTTGTTAGCATGTTTTGAGCATGACAACAGTACGCTATCCACATTTGTTAGTATGTTCTGAATATGACAACAGTACACAATCCACATTTGTTAGCATGTTCTGAGTATGACAACAGTACACTATCCACATTTGTTTCCGCATTTGCTATTTAACATCTCCATGGCCTACAATGAAAAGATATATTTATCTATGTACTAGCTTGGATCAGAAACCTGCCCAGACATGCATAAACTGCTTTGCAAGTCCTCATGTGAATACATGATCTTGGACGAGCATCATATCACAGCCTTGGACATGTGTGCATTGTAATAAATATATGATTCAGTGACATTCACTCAAAATGTGCTCTTTAACATAATTAAAATGGTAAGAGGCTTACAATTGTGTGATAAAAAAACAGCCATGGTCATTGCCGTGCTAATCATCTTAAGGAATTTGCAACTGTGAATGGATATAGTGTCCTTTTTATATATATAATTTCAAGTTTTCACCTTTCAGTAACATTACACCAAAAGTAAGTGAACTGGGGACACTGCTTGCAAATGTTCTGAAAATGCTTTTGTACATCGGGTGTTTGTTGATTTACATGATGTTTTATTGCCTGATGGGGTGCTGAACTGACAACTGACTGATGAATGAGAGGAGATGTATACAGCCATGAAGTGCTAACATTCCATGAAGAGTACTGCCGCTGTAACTTAAGTGTCACAGCAGGTGGTCTGAAGTGTGTTTTCTAGGAGATGGGACACATAGGCCTTGAGGTTAGGCTGGGGACTGTGGATGTCACAGTTTGAATTTCTCTTTGTTGTTTTGTGTGTTGTATGGCATGGGTATCTTCTATGTCATATGGTGTACTTGAAAGGGGGTAAACATAGGGGTATTTTCTTAACAACACTAGTAAGTGCATCACTGTTGCTTGGTGTATATGTTTGTGTGATGAGTTACCTTTCGTGCAGCATCCTACATAATTTTTGTGAGGAATCCATTTTAACCTGTGTCTCCAGGAGTATGATTACAATAAACTATGTAGTGTACAGTCTTCTGTGATGTGACCTTTGTCATTGGTGAGTCTGCTCTTGACAGTGGGATAGGTTGGGTGATTGTTGGAGTACCATTTTAAATGCAGTGTCTAACAGTGCAGGCCTGGTATTGTTCTGTCGATGTTTGAGATGAACACATTTTCATTCTTTCAGGTTTGCTTTTGTAAAAGCCGATCATAAAGATGACATTGATTTTACAGACAGTTTTGCAAAATACTATAATATGTTTCAGACGCCTGAGTTGGGTGAGGTGAGGTTTCATATATGCATGTGTATGAAACAGTATGGGAGTTATAATGTGGTGGTCACTGATATGCTGATAGAGGGCCTGCCTGAGGCCACAGCCTACTTTTGGGCTGCACACATACTAAGGCTAGACCTCTTGCACCAGTGGTCCAAGGATATGGAGCATGTATACTCTGGCAGTCAATGACAGTATAGGACATGGGCAGGGTAGGTGACATATGACAGCAATTAAATGCTTTGCTGAACATTGTGGAACTGTAACATATAAGGGTTAAAGAAGGTACAGCAGAACAAAAGTTTACTCATTCTCAGGTGTGGTGGAGGCTGCAGGTGCGTAGTTGTGCGCCTCTGACACACAGAACCCATGACTTGCTCTAGATATCTCTGTGTTTCAGCAAGGTCTTCTTTGCAGTTTAATGCTGCTACTGCTTGGTGTGTGTCATGAACAATCACATTACTATCTCATGATGACTGCCACTGACTGGCAGGCACCTGTATAGGTGGCATGTGCTTCGTCATGATAATGGTGGACTTGTTGTGTGGTACTGAGATGTGAGTGGGAGGGGTATAGCACACCAGCATCTTACACATGTGGATCACTGTGTTTACAGGTACACACATGCTTTAAGCAGAAAGGAAGAGGAAGGAAACATTCCCCCAGGCAGAGAATTATGACATTTTCTTGCAAGATCTCTGTGAACAGGGTCAGCAATGATTAGTTTATATGGCTATGTTATACATTTTCTTTTATTTTAACATTGTTAGTGTTTTTACTTGGAGCTATTCTCCCCGGGCCTCTACTGAAAATGGACATATATCCAGCTAGACTAGCCGGGTCAACAAATGTAAAATAAATAAATAAAATGTTTCTTACTGACAGGAAAGTCCACAACTTTTGACAGCATATTTGGCAGATCTAAGTGAACAGGTAAATGCGTTCAGTGGCCATAAATGAACACATGATTAAATTTGTTGTAGGGTCACTGACATGATTGGTCATGCATGCATCAAGGCAACCCATCTGGCATAGGAGGGATCCTCCAATGCAGTCACAAATAATGAGCATGAAAGATTTCTTGGCATTTTTCTCGGGGGCATGACAGGGCTCTCATTTCTATTGGAGGACTGACTTTGCTGCAGAACTTCAGTGATTAACTCTGGTGTCAGTTGGTCATACCCAGTTGGGTATTACCTAACATGCATCACATACACTGCAGCTTGCCTAAATCAGATCCACACACATAATGAGCAGAGTTGGTTTGATCTAACAGGCAGTAATATCAGTCTGCACAAAGGTACCAGGGTATGTGTCCTGCAGAGTATGCATAGCTGTACCATCACAGGGACAAGAAAGCTGCATTAATACATCCAGATGTGTTAATGTGTTTTCACAGGTGTCTTGATGTCAGGGTCATCCACTGCGGATACTGGCATGCCGGATGTTGGGGAACTGTTTGAGAGTGATGTCAGGGTCATCCACTGTGGATACTGGCATGCCTGATGTTGGGGAGCTGTTTGTGATTGATGTCAGGGTCATCCACTGTGGATACTGGCATGCCTAATGTTGGGGAGCTGTTTGCGAGTGATGTAAGGGTCATCCACTGTGGATATTGGCATGCCGGATGTTGGGGAGCTGTTTGAGAGTGATGTCAGGGTCATCCACTATGGATACTGGCATGTCTGATGTTAGGGAGCTATTTGAGAGTGATGTCAGGGTCATCCACTGTGAATACTGGCATGCCTGATGTTGGGGAACTGTTTGAGAGTGATGTCAGGGTCATCCACTGTGGATACTGGCATGCCTGATGTTGGGGAGCTGTTTGAGAGTGATGTCAGGGTCATCCACTGTAGATACTGGCATGCCTGATGTTGGGGAGCAGTTTGTGAGTGATGTCAGGGTCATCCACTGTGGATACTTGCATGCCTGATGGTGGGGAGCTATTTGAGAGTGATGTCAGGGTCATCCACTGTGGATACTGGCATGCCTGATGATGGAGAGCTGTTTGAGAGTGATGGCAGGATCATCCACTGTGGATACTGGCATGCCTGATGTTGGGGAGCTGTTTGTGAGTGATGTCAGGGTCATCCACTGTGGATACTGGCATGGCTAATGTTGCGGAGCTGTTTGCAAGTGATGTCAGGGTCATCCACTGTGGATACTGGCATGCCTGATGTTGGGGAGCTGTTTGTGATTGATGTCAGGGTCATCCACTGTGGATACTGGCATGCCTAATGTTGGGGAGCTGTTTGCGAGTGATGTCAGGGTCATCCACTGTGGATATTGGCATGCCGGATGTTGGGGAGCTGTTTGAGAGTGATGTCAGGGTCATCCACTGTGGATACTGGCATGCCTGATGTTGGGGAGCTGTTTGAGAGTGATGTCAGGGTCATCCACTGTGGATACTGGCATGCCTGATGTTGGGGAGCTGTTTGAGAGTGATGTCAGGGCCATCCACTGTGAATAATGCTATGCCTGATGTTGGGGAGCCATTTGAGAGTGATACCAGGATCATCCACTGTGGATACCAGCATGCCTGATGTTGGGGAGATGTTTTACAGTGATGTCAGGGTCATCCACTTTGGATACTGGCATGCCTAGATTTGGGGAGCTATTTGGAGTGATGTCAGAGCCATCCACTGTGGATCCTGGCATGCCTGATGTTGGGGAGCTATTTGAGAGTGATGTCAGGGTCATCCACGGTGGATACTGGCATGCCTGATGTTGGGGAGCTGTTTCAGAGTGATGTCAGGGTCATCCATTGTGGATACTGCTATGCCGGATGTTGGGGAGCAGTTTGTGAGTGATGTCAGGGTCATCCACTGTGGATACTGGCATGCCTGATGTTGGGGAGCTGTTTGTGAGTGATGTCAGGGTCATCCACTGTGGATACTGGCATGCCTAATGTTGGGGAGCTGTTTGCAAGTGATGTCAGGGTCATGCACTGTGGATACTGGCATGCCTGAGGTTGGGGAGCTGTTTGAGAGTGATGTCAGGATCATCCACTGCGGATACTGACAAGCCAGGTGTTAGGGAGCTATTTGAGAGTAATGTCAGGGTCATCCACTGTGAATACTGGCATGCCTGATGTTGAGGAGCTGTTTGAGAGTGATGTCAGGGTCATCCACTGTGGATACAGACATGCCTGATGTTGGGGAGCTGTTTGAGAGTGATGTCAGGATCACCCACTGTGGATACTGGCAAGCCTGATGCTAGGGGGATGTTTGAGAGTGATGTCAGGGTCATCCACTGTGAATACTGGCATGCCTGATGTTGAGGAGCTGTTTGAGAGTGATGTCAGGGCCATCCACTGTGGATACTGGCAAGCCTGATGCTGGGGAGATGTTTGAGAGTGATGTCAGGATCATCCACTGTGGATACTGGCATGCCTGATGTTGGGGAGCTCATTGCGAGTGATGTCAGGGTCATCCACTGTGGATACTGGCATGTCTGATGTTGGGGAGCTGTTTGAGAGTGATGTCTGGGTCATCCACTGTGGATACTGGCATGCCTGATGTTGGGGAGCTGTTTGTGAGTGATGTCAGGGTCATCCACTGTGGATACTGGCATGGCTAATGTTGCGGAGCTGTTTGCAAGTGATGTCAGGGTCATCCACTGTGGATACTGGCATGCTTGATGTTGGGGAGTTGTTTGAGAGTGATGGTAGTGTCATCCACTGTGGATACTGGCAAGCCAGGTGTTAGGGAGCTATTTGAGAATGATGTCAGGGTCATCCACTGTGAATACTGGAATGCCTGATGTAGGGGGGCTGTTTGAGAGTGATGTCAGGGTCATCCACTGTTGATACTGGCATGCCTGATGTTGGAGAGCGGTTTGTGAGTGATGTCAGGGTCATCCACTTTGGATACTGGCATGCCTGATGTTGAGGAGCTGTTTGAGAGTGATGTCACTGTCATCCACTGTGGATACTGGCATGCCTGATGTAGGGGGGCTGTTTGAGAGTGATGTCAGGGTCATCCACTGTGGATACTGGCATGCCTGATGTTGGAGAGCAGTTTGTGAGTGATGTCAGGGTCATCCACTGTGGATACTGGCATGTCTGATGTTGGGGAACTGTTTAAGAGTGATGTCAGGGTCATCCACTGTGGATACTGGCATGCCTGATGTTGGGGAGCTATTTGAGAGTGATGTCAGGGTCATCCACTGTGGATACTGGCATGCCTGATGTTGGGGAGCTATTTGAGAGTGATGTCAGGGTCATCCACTGTGGATACTGGCATGCCTAATGTTGGGAGCTGTTTGCGAGTGATGTCAGGGTCATCCACTGTGGATATTGGCATGCCGGATGTTGAGGAGCTGTTTGAGAGTGATGTCAGGGTCATCCACTGTGGATACTGGCATGCCTGATGTTGGGGAGCTGTTTGAGAGTGATGTCAGGTTCATCCACTGTGGATACTGGCATGCCTGATGTTGGGGAGCTGTTTGAGAGTGATGTCAAGGCCATCCACTGTGAATAATGCTATGCCTGATGTTGGGGAGCCATTTGAGAGTGATACCAGGATCATCCACTGTGGATACCAGCATGCCTGATGTTGGGGAGATGTTTTACAGTGATGTCAGGGTCATCCACTTTGGATACTGGCATGCCTAGATTTGGGGAGCTATTTGGAGTGATGTCAGAGCCATCCACTGTGGATCCTGGCATGCCTGATGTTGGGGAGCTATTTGAGAGTGATGTCAGGGTCATCCACGGTGGATACTGGCATGCCTGATTTTGGGGAGCTGTTTCAGAGTGATGTCAGGGTCATCCATTGTGGATACTGCTATGCCGGATGTTGGGGAGCAGTTTGTGAGTGATGTCCGGGTCATCCACTGTGGATACTGACATGCCTGATGTTGGGGAGCTGTTTGTGAGTGATGTCAGGGTCATCCACTGTGGATACTGGCATGCCTAATGTTGGGGAGCTGTTTGCAAGTGATGTCTGGGTCATGCACTGTGGATACTGGCATGCCTGACGTTGGGGAGCTGTTTGAGAGTGATGTCAGGATCATCCACTGCGGATACTGGCAAGCCAGGTGTTAGGGAGCTATTTGAGAGTAATGTCAGGTCATCCACTGTGAATACTGGCATGCCTGATGTTGAGGAGCTGTTTGAGAGTGATGTCAGGGTCATCCACTGTGGATACAGACATGCCTGATGTTGGGGAGCTGTTTGAGAGTGATGTCAGGATCACCCACTGTGGATACTGGCAAGCCTGATGCTAGGGGGATGTTTGAGAGTGATGTCAGGGTCATCCACTGTGAATACTGGCATGCCTGATGTTGAGGAGCTGTTTGAGAGTGATGTCAGGGCCATCCACTGTGGATACTGGCAAGCCTGATGCTGGGGAGATGTTTGAGAGTGATGTCAGGATCATCCACTGTGGATACTGGCATGCCTGATGTTGGGGAGCTCATTGCGAGTGATGTCAGGGTCATCCACTGTGGATACTGGCATGTCTGATGTTGGGGAGCTGTTTGAGAGTGATGTCTGGGTCATCCACTGTGGATACTGGCATGCCTGATGTTGGGGAGCTGTTTGTGAGTGATGTCAGGGTCATCCACTGTGGATACTGGCATGGCTAATGTTGCGGAGCTGTTTGCAAGTGATGTCAGGGTCATCCACTGTGGATACTGGCATGCTTGATGTTGGGGAGTTGTTTGAGAGTGATGGTAGTGTCATCCACTGTGGATACTGGCAAGCCAGGTGTTAGGGAGCTATTTGAGAATGATGTCAGGGTCATCCACTGTGAATACTGGAATGCCTGATGTAGGGGGGCTGTTTGAGAGTGATGTCAGGGTCATCCACTGTTGATACTGGCATGCCTGATGTTGGAGAGCGGGGTTGAGTGATGTCAGGGTCATCCACTTTGGATACTGGCATGCCTGATGTTGAGGAGCTGTTTGAGAGTGATGTCACTGTCATCCACTGTGGATACTGGCATGCCTGATGTAGGGGGGCTGTTTGAGAGTGATGTCAGGGTCATCCACTGTGGATACTGGCATGCCTGATGTTGGAGAGCAGTTTGTGAGTGATGTCAGGGTCATCCACTGTGGATACTGGCATGTCTGATGTTGGGGAACTGTTTAAGAGTGATGTCAGGGTCATCCACTGTGGATACTGGCATGCCTGATGTTGGGGAGCTATTTGACAGTGATGTCAGGGTCATCCACTGTGGATACTGGCATGCCTGATGTTGGGGAGCTATTTGAGAGTGATGTCAGGGTCATCCACTGTGGATACTGGCATGCCTAATGTTGGGGAGCTGTTTGCGAGTGATGTCAGGGTCATCCACTGTGGATATTGGCATGCCGGATGTTGAGGAGCTGTTTGAGAGTGATGTCAGGGTCATCCACTGTGGATACTGGCATGCCTGATGTTGGGGAGCTGTTTGAGAGTGATGTCAGGTTCATCCACTGTGGATACTGGCATGCCTGATGTTGGGGAGCTGTTTGAGAGTGATGTCAAGGCCATCCACTGTGAATAATGCTATGCCTGATGTTGGGGAGCCATTTGAGAGTGATACCAGGATCATCCACTGTGGATACCAGCATGCCTGATGTTGGGGAGATGTTTTACAGTGTTGTCAGGGTCATCCACTTTGGATACTGGCATGCCTAGATTTGGGGAGCTATTTGGAGTGATGTCAGAGCCATCCACTGTGGATCCTGGCATGCCTGATGTTGGGGAGCTATTTGAGAGTGATGTCAGGGTCATCCACGGTGGATACTGGCATGCCTGATGTTGGGGAGCTGTTTCAGAGTGATGTCAGGGTCATCCATTGTGGATACTGCTATGCCGGATGTTGGGGAGCAGTTTGTGAGTGATGTCAGGGTCATCCACTGTGGATACTGGCATGCCTGATGTTGGGGAGCTGTTTGTGAGTGATGTCAGGGTCATCGGCTGTGGATACTGGCATGCCTAATGTTGGGGAGCTGTTTGCAAGTGATGTCAGGGTCATGCACTGTGGATACTGGCATGCCTGAGGTTGGGGAGCTGTTTGAGAGTGATGTCAGGATCATCCACTGCGGATACTGACACGCCAGGTGTTAGGGAGCTATTTGAGAGTAATGTCAGGGTCATCCACTGTGAATACTGGCATGCCTGATGTTGAGGAGCTGTTTGAGAGTGATGTCAGGGTCATCCACTGTGGATACAGACATGCCTGATGTTGGGGAGCTGTTTGAGAGTGATGTCAGGATCACCCACTGTGGATACTGGCAAGCCTGATGCTAGGGGGATGTTTGAGAGTGATGTCAGGGTCATCCACTGTGAATACTGGCATGCCTGATGTTGAGGAGCTGTTTGAGAGTGATGTCAGGGCCATCCACTGTGGATACTGGCAAGCCTGATGCTGGGGAGATGTTTGAGAGTGATGTCAGGATTATCCACTGTGGATACTGGCATGCCTGATGTTGGGGAGCTCATTGCGAGTGATGTCAGAGTCATCCACTGTGGATACTGGCATGTCTGATGTTGGGGAGCTGTTTGAGAGTGATGTCTGGGTCATCCACTGTGGATACTGGCATGCCTGATGTTGGGGAGCTGTTTGTGAGTGATGTCAGGGTCATCCACTGTGGATACTGACATGGCTAATGTTGCGGAGCTGTTTGCAAGTGATGTCAGGGTCATCCACTGTGGATACTGGCATGCTTGATGTTGGGGAGTTGTTTGAGAGTGATGGTAGTGTCATCCACTGTGGATACTGGCAAGCCTGGTGTTAGGGAGCTATTTGAGAATGATGTCAGGGTCATCCACTGTGAATACTGGAATGCCTGATGTAGGGGGGCTGTTTGAGAGTGATGTCAGGGTCATCCACTGTTGATACTGGCATGCCTGATGTTGGAGAGCAGTTTGTGAGTGATGTCAGGGTCATCCACTTTGGATACTGGCATGCCTGATGTTGAGGAGCTGTTTGAGAGTGATGTCACTGTCATCCACTGTGGATACTGGCATGCCTGATGTAGGGGGGCTGTTTGAGAGTGATGTCAGGGTCATCCACTGTGGATACTGGCATGCCTGATGTTGGAGAGCAGTTTGTGAGTGATGTCAGGGTCATCCACTGTGGATACTGGCATGTCTGATGTTGGGGAACTGTTTAAGAGTGATGTCAGGGTCATCCACTGTGGATACTGGCATGCCTGATGTTGGGGAGCTATTTGAGAGTGATGTCAGGGTCATCCACTGTGGATACTAGTCTGCCTGATGTTGGGGAGGTGTGTGAGAGTGATGTCAGGGTTATCCACTGTGGATATTGGCATGCCTGATGTTGGGGAGCTGTTTGAGAGTGATGTCAGGGTCATCCACTGTGGATACTGGCATGGCTAATGTTGCGGAGCTGTTTGCAAGTGATGTCAGGGTCATCCACTGTGGATACTGGCATGCCTGATGTTGGGAAGCTGTTTGAGAGTGATGTCAGTGTCATCCACTGTGGATACTGGCAAGCCTGGTGTTAGGGAGCTATTTGAGAGTGATGTCAGGGTCATCCACTGTGAATACTGGCATGCCTGATGTTGAGGAGCTGTTTGAGAGTGATGTCACGGTCATCCACTGTGGATACTGGCATGCCTGATGTAGGGGGGCTGTTTGAGAGTGATGTCAGGGTCATCCACTGTGGATACTGGAATGCCTGATGATGGGAAGCTGCTTGAGAGTGATGTCAGGATCATACACTGTGGATACTGGCATGCCTGATGTTGGGGAGCTGTTTGTGAGTGATGTCAGGGTCATCCACTGTGGATACTGGCATGCCTAATGTTGGGGAGCTGTTTGCAAGTGATGTCAGGGTCATCCACTGTGGATACTGGCATGCCTGATGTTGGGGAGCTGTCTGAGAGTGATGGCAGGGTCATCCGCTGTGGATACTGGCAAGCCTGGTGTTTTGGAGCTATTTGAGAGTGATGTCAGGGTCATCCACTGTGAATACTGGCATGCCTGATGTTGAGGAGCTGTTTTAGAGCGATGTCAGGGTCATCCACTGTGGATACTGGCATGCCTGATGTTGGGGAGATGTTTGAGAGTGATGTCAGGGTCATCCACTGTGGATACTGGCATGCCTGATGTTGGGGAGATGTTTGAGATGCCTGATGTTGGGAAGCTGTCTGAGAGTGATGTCAGGGTCATCTGCTGTGGATACTGGCAAGCCTGGTGTTTTGGAGCTATTTGAGAGTGATGTCAGGGTCATCCACTGTGAATACTGGCATGCCTGATGTTGAGGAGCTGTTTTAGAGTGATGTCAGGGTCATCCACTGTGGATACTGGCATGCCTGATGTTGGGGAGATGTTTGAGAGTGATGTCAGGGTCATCCACTGTGGATACTGGCATGCCTGATGTTGGGGAGATGTTTGAGAGTGATGTCAGGGTCATCCACTGTGGATACTGGCATGTCTGATGTTGGGGAACTGTTTGAGAGTGATGTCAGGGTCATCCACTGTGGATAATGGCATGCCTGATGTTGGGGAGCTGTTTGAGAGTGATGTCAGGGTCATCCACTGTGGATACTGGCATGCCTAATGTTGGGGAGCTGTTTGCAATTGATGTCAGGGTCATCCACTGTGGATACTGGCATGCCTGATGTTGGGGAGCTATTTGAGAGTGATGTCAGGGTCATCTAGTCTAGTCTCCCACCAGGACACAAGTTCTCTTCAGCAATTACATTCTGCTTGCTGAGCACACTCAAGCAAATCTTCAGTCTGTGGCTACCACTCCACCCATACAGTATAAGAAGGAATCAGTACTACAAACTAAACAAGGATATACATTTTGAGCCTCAAGAGCAGGGTCAGTCCACCCAGGCATTCTACTTGTATGTTTTATGACAGTGAAGCTATTACATTAGCAGTATTTCTTAGTAGTTCTCAGCTTGCTAATAAAACTGACTGTTGTAGCCTTGTGTCCTCCCCCACTAGTACAGTAATCCTAACTGTCCAATAGTCACATCCCTGTGACTAAATTAACCATCAAGCAGCCCTCTCCGTGCTTTCTGCCTTAGTTTGTATCACTTGGAGGCCCACCTGTTTATTTGCATCTCTATACATTCCCCTTCATTGCTAATGTATCTCCCTACTCTAATCTGTGCACAAACTGGTTACTAATCAGCAAGTCAATGTGAAGACACACTCCCAACCTTAATAAACTTTGCTGTCTCTTCTCTCCTTCACTTTACAGGTAGTTTGAATTATTACTTACCCCCTCTGAGGCCTTAACTGATTTCCACTGATTGCCTCTCTGGTTTCTTTGCATTCCACCTGGTTTACACCCCTTGTGCTATCTCCCTCCCCCAATACAAAGTCTATATTAGAATCCTGCTGAGCATGGAGCCATCTTTAAATTTCTAGTCTCCCACCAGGACACAAGTGCTCTTCAGGAATTATATTCTGCTTGCCGGTAAGCCATTAGACCTCAGGAATTTGTTTTAAAAGTGTTCAGATTTGTAAAGTAATACATACTTTTTCTTTTGTCTTGGTTGGCTCTGCCCCGCTCCGTTTGCCCTCGCTAATGCTCGGGCTCTCTCCGCTCCCCTGCCCTGCCCCTTATTCTCTCCCACCACCACTACCTCTACATTTATAGTAATCACAGCCACACCCACAGCTCACCCTCACATCACCTCCACCAATCACAGCTCCTCAAGTCATATCACATTATACCACACAAAATACTCCCAATCACTCTCATTCCCACTAGGCATTTTTTACATCATCCACACTACTTCCCCATCCACATATAGTGCAACCCTATAATTCCTATTCAGACCCCCCACCTAGAAACAACTTAAACTTTATAACCATGACTATCACGCAACTAAGTCTAGTCTGTCTTCTCATAATTCTTTACAACACCACAAGTTATCACTGCAGCAATATCCCTAAACTTAGTAGCACAACACTGCATTATGCACTCTCGTATACAGACACCACACATTATAATAATATCTGCCCACAGTTATTCAAGAACTACATAACGGACCAATTCAGGACTAAACACATATGATCTCATTCCTACTCCAAAAAAACACAATACTTTCTCACACTCCTCACCAAACTCCAACATCTGTATAACCATTTTAACTCCAGGCTCACCAGAGGTGGGGATATCCACCCCAACCCAGGCCCAAATCCATCCTGTCCAATAAACTGCTCCAACACAAATGTCAGAACATAACATCCCCACTTTCTTCATCCCTGGGCAAATCAACAACAGCAGCAAAACCAACCATCTTTTAATGCTAAACATTTATATTAGAAGTATCAAAAATAAAATACCTGAACTCTATGCCACAATAGCACACTACTCCCCAGACATAGTTGCTTTAACAGAAACCTGGCTAAATAAAAACCTAGCTAACTCAGAAGTTCTCCCTACCAGCTACAATATCATTAGACAAGACAGACCACTTCGTAAAGGGGGTGGAACTGCCTTACCGTACAAGTCAAACTTAACTGTCCGTCAATTACCAAACTCCTACCCCTCCCCCAATAATTGGGACATACTTATCTCACAACTTTAACTTCACCCTTAAAATGTCCTCACCACAATTGTGATCTATATTCCACCTGGTAATACACCTGCTAGCCTTGAAGACTTCTTATCCTGGTGCTCATCCACATACTCACAAGAAACCCTTATTCTGGGGGACTTCAACCTAGATTGGTTCACCTGTATATCAGAACCACCAAGTAATCTAATAAATCTCCATGACTACCAGCAGCTAGTCCAAATTCCAACTAGATGTGATAAAAAATCTAAAAGGGAATCCATCCTTGACTGGGTCCTAACTAACAACCGCACATTGTACCCTCATACAGGCAGTCTCCCAGATACCTTACGTGACCACAACATAATATGCTTTATACGTAGTAGAAAAAGTACATGCAAAACCACTAACTATATAGCCACTAGAAACTCAACACTTTACTCTGTAACTGTGACTGGACCCCCCTAAAAACCCTCCCACTTGACCAGGCTGTAGCATATTTCAACAAAACATTTCTACAACACCTAGACACTGTCATTCCATTGCGCAAAATCAAGGCTAGAACATCTACAAACCCCTGGCTCAGTAAAGAAACCAAACAAATCCCTCAAGTCCAGAGACACTGCCTGGCTTTACTATAAAAAAAACAAAGAAACACAAAGCCTAACTAAGTACCAAGAACTGCGCAACCGTGCAAAAAAATGCATTAGGCTGGAAAGAAAATCCTACTACACAACATTACAAACTAAATACCAACACAACCCGCAAAAATTTTGGAAAAATGTAAACCAGCTACTAAAATCCACCCAAAAGGCTACCCCAAACCAACCACCCCTGACACTAAAGTTCCCATCGAAACACAATTCAACTCCCACTTTGTGAACTCAATTCTATCCTTAGTATCACAGGACAGTTCCTTCCTCACTATCCCCCCAACACAAATAACACTAAGACAAGCTTTACCCTCAACACAGTTTCCACCACTTCAATCAAAAGCATGCTCTCCAAACTAAAAACCTCATCAACAGCAGCCGACCTACTCCCCAGCTATTTCTTGAAACTCACAGCAGATGCTATTGCTATCCCAGTCTCCACTCTCATAAACAGATCAATTGTTGAAAACTATGTGCCCAAACTCTGGAAAATATCCTATGTTACACCCATACATAAAGGCGGGACCTCCGCTGAACTTAATAACTACAGACCCATTGCTTTACTCTCCCCCCTGGCCAAAATCCTAGAAAAATGCATCCATACCCAGATGCTAAACTATCTCCTAGACAGCAACATCCTGTCACCTACTCAGAATGGTTTCAGACCTGCCCATTGTACCACTACAGCCCTCCTCTGCTTCACAGACACAGTAAACTGTCTCATAAATGAAGGCCTACAAGTGTCAACTCTTTTTTTGGATATGTCCAAAGCATTTGACACAGTGTCACACCAAATCCTGCTAAACAAACTAAACCAATATCATCTATCAAATTCCACTCTTACCTGGTTCCAAAGCTACTTAACTGACAGGTACCAAGCTGTGAAATGGGAAAATTCTCTCTCCTCAGATGCCCATAACTATAGGAGTCCCACAGGGTCTATCTTAGGGCCACTACTATTCACAGTCTTCACAAATGACCTCCATACATCCACACAGCATGCATCTATAATTCAGTATGCAGATGACACTACCTTAATCTGTGCTGCACAAAACATTCCCACCCTCCTGCAAACAAATCAACTAGCATTCTCTGACGTTGAAAACTACCTTACCAAAGCCCAACTTATCCTCAATCCAAAGAAAACTCAGCTTATGATTATAACCAGTTCTAACAAAAACACTAACAGTAAATTAACTATCTACTCCACTAATGCTACTCCAATTGCTCCAGTGGCACAGGCTAAGCTATTGGGAATAACCATAGACTCCCACCTAAAATTTGATAGTCATCTCAACTTAACTATAAAAAAAGTACATGCCAAACTGGGGTCACTCTACCATATCAAACCATTTCTTACCAACAACACAAGATCAGTCATTGCTCTCTCCCAGCTTCTATCCACACTACTCTATGCATCTCCCATTCTGACTAATCTCAACAAAACTGAAGTAAGCAAAATGGAAGCCTGCTATAACAGAATTGCCCGCTTTGCTGCAAATTGCTCATATAGAACTCATCACTGTACTGCTTTGAGACAGCTCCACTGGCTTGAACTACCCAACCTCCTAACCTACAATCAGCTCTGCCTCTGTCATTCTATCTATTACCTCGCCAATAAGTGTCTTGCCCTGAAAAACCTAGAACAACATCACTCAGCCAAAAGGCCTCTTAGATCATCAAGCAAACTACTACTAGAAGTCACCAACAGCTACAATAGCTTTGGAGATGCACTATATAGTAGTTCGGTGGCTAAAAAATGGAACTCTGTCCCTACAAGCATTCAAAACACATCATCCAAAGCCTCCTTTAAAGACCTCATCAGGCAACATCTCAAGGAAAGTTGGCAGTGCCATGATTGCTCCCAAGGCTAGTGAAAGCAGATAACACATACATACAAAATCTAGAGCACTTGATAATAGTTTTCAATCTTACTCACAAACACTAGCTAATCTACAATGTATGTACTGTACCTGTGTACTATGTATGTATTCTACCTATGTTCCAAATTTCAACTGTACACCACAAATCTATTAATTACCTTTATTTTAAAATTAATATTTTTTTGTTTGTTCTCTCCATTGTAACTGTTTATGTGCCGCATACCACTGTAAAAACATGTCTCCTGTAATTTGTGTGTATACTGATCATGTCTAAATAACTACATTTTTCTGTAATTTTTCTTTGTGGAGCTTTTCTCCATGGGCCTCTGCTGAAAAAGGGCCTTTTCGGCTTAGTCAGATACCCCCGGTTAACAAATGT
The DNA here is from genome assembly GCF_019279795.1 of Protopterus annectens. Lineage (NCBI taxonomy): Eukaryota > Metazoa > Chordata > Ceratodontiformes > Protopteridae > Protopterus > Protopterus annectens. Next base: position 345,507,177 of record NC_056744.1, read on the forward strand.
AAAATAAAATAAATAAATAAATCCACTGTGAATACTGGCATGCCTGATGTTGGGGAGCTGTTTGAGAGTGATGTCAGGGTCATCCACTGTGGATACTGGCATGCCTGATGTTGGGAGATGTTTGAGAGTGATGTCAGGGTCATCCACTGTGGATACTGGCATGCCTGATGTTGGGGAGATGTTTGAGAGTGATGTCAGGGTCATCCACTGTGGATACTGGCATGTCTGATGTTGGGGAACTGTTTGAGAGTGATGTCAGAGTCATCCACTGTGGATACTGGCATGCCTGATATTGGAGAGCAGTTTGTGAGTGATGTCAGGGTCATCCACTGTGGATACTGGCATACCTGATGTTGGGGAGCTGTTTGTGAGTGATGTCAGGGTCATCCACTGTGGATACTGGCATGCCTAATGTTGTGGAGCTGTTTGCAAGTGATGTCAGGGTCATCCACTGTGGATACTGGCATGCCTGATGTTGGGGAGCTGTTTGTGAGTGATGTCAGGGTCATCCACTGTGGATACTGGCATGCCTGATGTTGGGGAGATGTTTGATAGCGATGTTAGGGTCATCCACTGTGGATACTGGCATGCCTGATGTTGGGGAGATGTTTGAGAGTGATGTCAGGGTCATCCACTGTGGATACTGGCATGTCTGATGTTGGGGAACTGTTTGACAGTGATGTCAGAGTCATCCACTGTGGATACTGGCATGCCTGATGTTGGATAGCAGTTTGTTAGTGATGTCAGGGTCATCCACTGTGGGTACTGGCATGCCTGATGTTGGGGAGCTGTTTGTGAGTGATGTCAGGGTCATCCACTGTGGATACTGGCATGCCTGATGTTGGGGAGCTGTTTGAGAGTGATGTCAGGGTCATCCACTGTGGATACTGGCAAGCCTGATGCTGAGGAGATGTTTGTGAGTGATGTCAAGGTCATCCACTGTGAATACTGGCATGCCTGATGTTGAGGAGCTGTTTGAGAGTGATGTCAGGGTCATCCACTGTGGCTACTGGCATGCCTGATGTTGGGGAGATGTTTGAGAGTAATGTCAGGGTCATCCACTATGGATACTGGCATGCCTGATGCTGGGGAGATGTTTGAGAGTGATGTCAGGGTCATACACTGTGGATACTGGCATGTCTGATGTTGGTGAACTTTTTGGGAGTGATGTCAGGGTCATCCACTGTGGATAATGGCATGCCTGATGTTGGGGAGCTGTTTGAGAGTGATGTTAGGGTCATCCACTGTGGATAATGGCATGCATGATGTTAGGGAGCTGTTTGGAGTGATGTCAGGGCCATCCACTGTGGATACTGGCATGCCTGATGTTGGGGAGCTGTTTGAGAGTGATGTTAGGGTCATCCACTGTGGATAATGGCATGCCTGATGTTAGGGTGCTGTTTGAGAGTGATGTCAGTGTCATCCACTGTGGATACTGGCATGTCTGATGTTGGTGAACTTTTTGGGAGTGATGTCAGGGTCATCCACTGTGGATACTGGCATGCCTGATGTTGGGGAGCTGTTTGAGAGTGATGTCAGGGTCATCCACTGTGGATACTGGCATGCCTGATGTTGGGGAGCTGTTTGAGAGTGATGTCAGGGTCATCCACTGTGGATACTGGCATGCCTGATGTTGGGGAGCTGTTTGAGAGTGATGTCAGGGTCATCCACTGTGGATACTGGCATGCCTGATGTTGGGGAGCTGTTTGAGAGTGATGTCAGGGCTATCCACTGTGAATAATGGTATGCCTGATGTTGGGGAGCTGTTTGAGAGTGATGGCAGGATCATCCACTGTGGATACTGGCATGCCTGATGTTGGGGAGCTGTTTGAGAGTGATGTCAGGGTCATCCACTGTGGATACTGGCATGCCTGATGTTGGGGAGCTGTTTGAGAGTGATGTCAGGGTCATCCATGGTGGATACTGGCATGCCTGATGTTGGGGAGCTGTTTGTGAGTGATGTCCGGGTCATCCACTGTGGATACTGACATGCCTGATGTTGGGGAGCTGTTTGTGAGTGATGTCAGGGTCATCCACTGTGGATACTGGCATGCCTGATGTTGGGGAGCTGTTTGCAAGTGATGTCTGGGTCATGCACTGTGGATACTGGCATGCCTGACGTTGGGGAGCTGTTTGAGAGTGATGTCAGGATCATCCACTGCGGATACTGGCAAGCCAGGTGTTAGGGAGCTATTTGAGAGTGATGTCAGGGTCATCCACTGTGAATACTGGCATGCCTGATGTTGAGGAGCTGTTTGAGAGTGATGTCAGCGTCATCCACTGTGGATATTAACATGCCTGATTTTGGGGAGCTGTTTGAGAGTGATGGCAGGGTCATCCACTGTGGATACTGGCAAGCCTGATGCTGGGGAGATGTTTGAGAGTGATGTCAGGGTCATCCACTGTGAATACTGGCATGCCTGATGTTGAGGAGCTGTTTGAGAGTGATGTCAGGGCCATCCACTGTGGATACTGGCAAGCCTGCTGCTGGGGAGATGTTTGAGAGTGATGTCAGGATCATCCACTGTGGATACTGGCATGCCTGATGTTGGGGAGCTCATTGCGAGTGATGTCAGGGTCATCCACTGTGGATACTTGCATGTCTGATGTTGGGGAGCTGTTTGAGAGTGATGTCTGGGTCATCCACTGCGGATACTGGCATGCCTGATGTTGGGGAGCTGTTTGAGAGTGGTGTCAGGGTCATCCACTGTGGATACTGGCATGCCTGATGTTAGGGAACAGTTTGTGAGTGATGTCAGGGTCATCCACTGTGAATACTGGCATACCTGATGTTGGGGAGCTGTTTGAGAGTGATGTCAGGGACATCCACTGTGGATACTGGTATGTCTGATGTTGGGAAGCTGTTTGTGAGTGACGTCAGGGTCATCCACTGTGGATACTGGCATGCCTGATGTTGGGGAACTGTTTGAGAGTGATGTCAGGGTCATCCACTGAGGATACTGGCATGCCTGATGTTGGGGAGCTGTTTGAGAGTGATGTCAGGGTCATCCACTGTGGATACTGGCATGCCTGATGTTGGGGAGCTGTTTGTGAGTGATGTCAGGGTCATCCACTGTGGATACTGGCATGCCTAATGTTGGGGAGCTGTTTGCAAGTGATGTCAGGGTCATCCACTGTGGATACTGGCATGCCTGATGTTGTGGAGTTGTTTGTGAGTGATGTCAGAGTCATCCACTGTGGATACTGGCATGCCTGATGTTGAGGAGATGTTTGAGAGTGATGTTAGGGTCATCCACTCTGGATACTGGCATGCCTGATGTTGGGGAGCTGTTTGGAGTGATGTCAGGGCCATCCACTGTGGATACTGGCATGCCTGATGTTGGGGGGCTGTTTGAGAGTGATGTCAGGGTCATCCATGGTGGATACTGGCATGCCTGATGTTGGGGAGCTGTTTGAGAGTGATGTCAGGGTCATCCACTCTGGATACTGGCATGTCTGATGTTGGGGAACTGTTTGAGAGTGATGTCACGGTCATCCACTGTGGATAATGGCATGCATGATGTTGGGGAGCTGTTTGTGAGTGATGCCAGGGTGATCCACTGTGGATACTGGCATGCGTAATGTTAGGGAGCTGTTTGCAAGTGATGTCAGGGTCATCCACTGTGGATACTGGCATGCCTGATGTTGGGGAGGTGTTTGAGAGTGATGTCAGGGTCATCCACTGCGGATACTGGCAAGCCAGGTGTTAGGGAGCTATTTGAGAGTGATGTCAGGGTCATCCATTGTGAATTCTGGCATGCCTGATGTTGAGGAGCTGTTTGAGAGTGATGTCAGGGTCATCCACTGTGGATACTGGCATGCCTGATGTTGGGGAGATGTTTGAGAGTGATGTCAGGGTCATCCACTGTGGATACTGGCAAGCCTGATGCTGGGGAGATGTTTGAGAGTGATGTCAGGGTCATCCACTGTGGATACTGGCATGCCTGATGTTGAGGAGCTGTTTGAGAGTGATGTCAGGGTCATCCACTGTGGATACTGGCATGCCTGATGTTGGGGAGATGTTTGAGAAAGATGTCAGGGTCATCCACTGTGGATACTGGCATGTCTGATGCTGGGGAGATGTTTGAGAGTGATGTCAGGGTCATCCACTGTGGATACTGGCATGTCTGATGTTGGGGAACTGTTTGGGAGTGATGTCAGGGTCATCCACTGTGGATAATGGCATGCCTGATGTTGGGGAGCTGTTTGAGAGTGATGTCAGGGTCATCCATTGTGGATACTGGCATGCCTGATGTTGGGGAGCTGTTTGAGACTGATGTCAGGGTCATCCACTCTGGATACTGGCATGCCTGATGTTGGGGAGTTGTTTGAGAGTGATGTCAGGGTCATCCACTCTGAATAATGGTATGCCTGATGTTGGGGAGCCATTTGAGAGTGATACCAGGATCATCCACTGTGGATACCAGCATGCCTGATGTTGGGGAGATGTTTTAGAGTGATGTCAGGGTCATCCACTGTGGATACTGGCATGTCTGATGCTGGGGAGATGTTTGAGAGTGATGTCAGGGTCATCCACTGTTGATACTGGCATGTCTGATGTTGCAGAACTGTTTGGGAGTGATGTCAGGGTCATCCACTGTGGATACTGGCATGCCTGATGTTGGGGAGCTGTTTGGAGTGATGTCAGGGCCATCCACTGTGGATACTGGCATGCCTGATGTTGGGGGGCTGTTTGAGAGTGATGTCAGGGTCATCCACGGTGGATACTGGCATGTCTGATGTTGGGGAGCTGTTTGAGAGTGATGTCAGGGTCATCCATTGTGGATACTGGCATGCCTGATGTTGGGTAGCAGCTTGTGAGTGATGTCAGAGTTATCCACTGTGGATACTGGCATACCTGATGTTGGGGAGCTGTTTGTGAGTGATGTCAGGGTCATCCACTGTGGATACTGGCATGCCTAATGTTGGGGAGCTGTTTGCAAGTGATGTCAGGGTCATCCACTGTGGATACTGGCATTCCTGATGTTGAGGAGCTGTTTGAGAGTGATGTCAGGGTCATCCACTGTGGATACAGGCAAGCCTGATGCTAGGGAGATGTTTGAGAGTGATGTCAGGGTCATCCACTGTGAATACTGGTATGCCTGATGTTGAGGAGCTGTTTGAGAGTGATGTCAGGGTCATCCACTGTGGATACTGGCAAGTCTGATGCTGGGAGATATTTGAGAGTGATGTCAGGATCATCCACTGTGGATTCTGGCATGCCTGATGTCGGGGAGCTCATTCCGAGTGATGTCAGGGTCATCCACTGTGGATACTGGCATGTCTGATGTTGGGGAACTGTTTGTGAGTGATGTCAGGGTCATCCACTGTGGATACTGGCATGCCTAATGTTGGGGAGCAGTTTGTGAGTGATGTCAGGGTCATCCACTGTGGATACTGGCATACCTGATGTTGGGGAGCTGTTTGAGAGTGATTTCAGGGTTATCCACTGTGGATACTGGTATGTCTGATGTTGGGGAACTGTTTGAAAGTGATGTCAGAGTCATCCACTGTGGATACTGGCATGCCTGATGTTGGGGAGCTGTTTGTGAGTGATTTCAGCGTCATCCACTGTGGATTCTGGCATGCCTGATGTTGGGGAGATGTTTGAGAGTGATGTCAGGGTCATCCACTGTGGATACTGGCAAGCTTGATGCTGGGGAGATGTTTGAGAGTGATGTCAGGGTCATCCACTGTGAATACTGAAATGACTGATGTTGAGGAGCTGTTTGAGAGTGATGTCAGGGTCATCCACTGTGGATACTGGCATGCCTGATGTTGGGGAGATGTTTGAGAGAGATGTCAGGGTCATCCACTGTGGATACTGGCATGCCTGATGTTGGGGAGATGTTTGAGAGTGATGTCAGGGTCATCCACTGTGGATACTGGCATGTCTGATGTTGGGGAGCTATTTGAGAGTGATGTCAGGGTCATCCACTGTGAATACTGGCATGCCTGATGTTGAGCAGCTGTTTGAGAGCGATGTCAGGGTCATCCAATGTGGATACTGGCATGCCTGATGTTGGGGAGATGTTTGAGAGTGATGTCAGGGTCATCCACTGTGGATACTGGCATGTCTGATGTTGGGGAGATGTTTGAGAGAGATGTCAGGGTCATCCACTGTGGATTCTGGCATGCCTGATGTTGGGGAGATGTTTGAGAGTGATGTCAGGGTCATCCACTGTGGATACTGGCAAGCTTGATGCTGGGGAGATGTTTGAGAGTGATGTCAGGGTCATCCACTGTGGATACTGGCATGCCTGATGTTGGGGAGATGTTTGAGAGAGATGTCAGGGTCATCCACTGTAGATACTGGCATGTCTGATGCTGGGGAGATGTTTGAGAGTGATGTCTGGGTCATCCACTGCGGATAGTGGCATGCCTGATGTTGGGGAGCTGTTTGAGAGTGGTGTCAGGGTCATCCACTGTGGATACTGGCATGCCTGATGTTGGGGAACAGTTTGTGAGTGATGTCAGGGTCATCCACTGTGGATACTGGCATACCTGATGTTGGGGAGCTGTTTGAGAGTGATGTCAGGGACATCCACTGTGGATACTGGTATGTCTGATATTGGCAAGCTGTTTGTGAGTGACGTCAGGGTCATCCACTGTGGATACTGGCATGCCTGATGTTGGGGAACTGTTTGAGAGTGATGTCAGGGTCATCCACTGAGGATACTGGCATGCCTGATGTTGGGGAGCTGTTTGAGAGTGATGTCAGGGTCATCCACTGTGGATACTGGCATGCCTGATGTTGGGGAGCTGTTTGAGAGTGATGTCAGGGTCATCCACTGTGGATACTGGCATGCCTGATGTTGGGGAGCTGTTTGAGAGTGATGTCAGGGTCATCCACTGTGGATACTGGCATGCCTGATGTTGTGGAGTTGTTTGTGAGTGATGTCAGCGTCATCCACTGTGGATACTGGCATGCCTGATGTTGGGGAGATGTTTGAGAGTGATGTCAGGGTCATCCACTCTGGATACTGGCATGCCTGATGTTGGGGAGCTGTTTGGAGTGATGTCAGGGCCATCCACTGTGGATACTGGCATGCCTGATGTTGGGGGGCTGTTTGAGAGTGTTGTCAGGGTCATCCGTGGTGGATACTGGCATGCCTGATTTTAGGGAGCTGTTTGAGAGTGATGTCAGGGTCATCCACTCTGGATACTGGCATGTCTGATGTTGGGGAACTGTTTGAGAGTGATGTCACGGTCATCCACTGTGGATAATGGCATGCATGATGTTGGGGAGCTGTTTGTGAGTGATGTCAGGGTGATCCACTGTGGATACTGGCATGCGTAATGTTAGGGAGCTGTTTGCAAGTGATGTCAGGGTCATCCACTGTGGATACTGGCATGCCTGATTTTGGGGAGGTGTTTGAGAGTGATGTCAGGGTCATCCACTGCGGATACTGGCAAGCCAGGTGTTAGGGAGCTATTTGAGAGTGATGTCAGGGTCATCCACTGTGAATACTGGCATGCCTGATAATGAGGAGCTGTTTGAGAGTGATTTCAGGGTCATCCACTGTGGATACTGGCATGCCTGATGTTGGGGAGCTGTTTGAGAGTGATGTCAGGGTCATCCACTGTGGATACTGGCAAGCCTGATGCTGGGGAGATGTTTGAGAGTGATGTCAGGGTCATCCACTGTGAATTCTGGCATGCCTGATGTTGAGGAGCTGTTTGAGAGTGATGTCAGGGTCATCCACTGTGGATACTGGCATGCCTGATGTTGGGGAGATGTTTGAGAAAGATGTCAGGGTCATCCACTGTGGATACTGGCATGTCTGATGCTGGGGAGATGTTTGAGAGTGATGTCAGGGTCATCCACTGTGGATACTGGCATGTCTGATGTTGGGGAACTGTTTGGGAGTGATGTCAGGGTCATCCACTGTGGATAATGGCATGCCTGATGTTGGGGAGCTGTTTGAGAGTGATGTCAGGGTCATCCATTGTGGATACTGGCATGCCTGATGTTGGGGAGCTGTTTGAGACTGATGTCAGGGTCATCCACTGTGGATACTGGCATGCCTGATGTTGGGGAGCTGTTTGAGAGTGATGTCAGGGTCATCCACTGTGAATAATGGTATGCCTGATGTTGGGGAGTCATTTGAGAGTGATACCAGGATCATCCACTGTGGATACCAGCATGCCTGATGTTGGGGAGATGTTTTAGAGTGATGTCAGGGTCATCCACTGTGGATACTGGCATGTCTGATGCTGGGGAGATGTTTGAGAGTGATGTCAGGGTCATCCACTGTTGATACTGGCATGTCTGATGTTGCAGAACTGTTTGGGAGTGATGTCAGGGTCATCCACTGTGGATACTGGCATGCCTGATGTTGGGGAGCTGTTTGGAGTGATGTCAGGGCCATCCACTGTGGATACTGGCATGCCTGATGTTGGGGGGCTGTTTGAGAGTGATGTCAGGGTCATCCACGGTGGATACTGGCATGTCTGATGTTGGGGAGCTGTTTGAGAGTGATGTCAGGGTCATCCATTGTGGATACTGGCATGCCTGATGTTGGGTAGCAGCTTGTGAGTGATGTCAGAGTTATCCACTGTGGATACTGGCATACCTGATGTTGGGGAGCTGTTTGTGAGTGATGTCAGGGTCATCCACTGTGGATACCGGCATGCCTAATGTTGGGGAGCTGTTTGCAAGTGATGTCAGGGTCATCCACTGTGGATACTGGCATTCCTGATGTTGGGGAGCTGTTTGAGAGTGATGTCAGGGTCATCCACTGTGGATACTGGCAAGCCTGATGCTAGGGAGATGTTTGAGAGTGATGTCAGGGTCATCCACTGTGAATACTGGTATGCCTGATGTTGAGGAGCTGTTTGAGAGTGATGTCAGGGTCATCCACTGTGGATACTGGCAAGTCTGATGCTGGGAGATATTTGAGAGTGATGTCAGGATCATCCACTGTGGATTCTGGCATGCCTGATGTTGGGGAGCTCATTGCGAGTGATGTCAGGGTCATCCACTGTGGATACTGGCATGTCTGATGTTGGGGAGCTGTTTGAGAGTGATGTCAGGGTCATTCACTGTGGATACCGGCATGCCTGATGTTGGGGAGCAGTTTGTGAGTGATGTCAGGGTCATCCACTGTGGATACTGGCATACCTGATGTTGGGGAGCTGTTTGAGAGTGATTTCAGGGTTATCCACTGTGGATACTGGTATGTCTGATGTTGGGGAACTGTTTGAAAGTGATGTCAGAGTCATCCACTGTGGATACTGGCATGCCTGATGTTGGGGAGCTGTTTGTGAGTGATTTCAGCGTCATCCACTGTGGATTCTGGCATGCCTGATGTTGGGGAGATGTTTGAGAGTGATGTCAGGGTCATCCACTGTGGATACTGGCAAGCCTGATGCTGGGGAGATGTTTGAGAGTGATGTCAGGGTCATCCACTGTGAATACTGAAATGACTGATGTTGAGGAGCTGTTTGAGAGTGATGTCAGGGTCATCCACTGTGGATACTGGCATGCCTGATGTTGGGGAGATGTTTGAGAGAGATGTCAGGGTCATCCACTGTAGATACTGGCATGTCTGATGCTGGGGAGATGTTTGAGAGTGATGTCAGGGTCATCCACTGTGGATACTGGCATGCCTGATGTTGGGGAACTGTTTGGGAGTGATGTCAGGGTCATCCACTGTGGATACTGGCATGCCTGATGTTGGCGGGCTGTTTGAGAGTGATGTCAGGGTCATCCACTGTGGATACTGACATGCCTGATGTTGGGGAGCTGTTTGAGAGTGATGTCAGGGTCATCAATTGTGGATACTGGCATGCCTGATGTTGGGTAGCAGTTTGTGAGTGATGTCAGGGTCATCCACTGTGGATACTGGCATGCCTGATGTTGGGGAGCTGTTTGTGAGTGATGTCAGGGTCATCCACTGTGGATACTGGCATGCGTAATGTTGGGGAGCTGTTTGCAAGTGATGTCAGGGTCATCCACTGTGGATACTGGCATGCTTGATGTTGGGGAATTGTTTGAGAGTGATGTCAGCGTCATCCACTGTGGATACTGGCATACCTGATGTTGTGGAGCTTTTTGAGTGTGACGTCAGGGTCATCCACTGTGGATACTGGTATGTCTGATGTTGGGAAGCTGTTTGAGAGTGATGTCAGGGTCATCCACTGTGGATACTGGCATGCCTGATGTTAGAGAACTGTTTGAGAGTGATGTCAGGGTCATCCACTGTGGATACTGGCATGCCTGATGTTGGGGAGCTGTTTGAGAGTGATGTCAGGGTCATCCACTGTGGATACTGGCATGCCTGATTTTGGGGAGCAGTTTGTGAGTGATGTCAGGGTCATCCACTGTGGATACTGGCATGTCTGATGTTGGGCAGCTGTTTGAGAGTGATGTTAGGGTCATCCACTGTGGATACTGGCATGCCTGATGATGGGGTGCTGTTTGAGAGTGATGGCAGGATCATCCACTGTGTATAACTGGCATGCCTGATGATGGGGTGCTGTTTGTGAGTGATGTCAGGGTTATCCACTCTGTATACTGGCATGCCTAATGTTGGGGAGCTGTTTGCAAGTGATGTCAGGGTCATCCACTGTGGATACTGGCATGCCTGATGTTGGGGAGCTGTTTGAGAGTGATGTCAGTGTCATCCACCATGGATACTGGTAAGCCTGGTGTTAGGGAGCTATTTGAGAGTGATGTCATGGTCATCCACTATGGATACTGGCAAGCCTGGTGTTAGGGAGCTATTTGAGAGTGATGTCAGGGTCATCCACTGTGGATACTGGCATGCCTAATGTTGGGTAGCTGTTTGAGAGTGATGTCAGTGTCGTCCACTGTGGATACTGACAAGCTTGGTGTTAGGGAGCTATTTGACAGTGATGTCAGGGTCATCCACTGTGGATACTGGCACGCCTGATGTTGGGGAGATGTTTGAGAGTGATGTCAGGGTCATCCACTGTGGATACTGGCATGTCTGATGTTGGGGAACTGTTTGAGAGTGATGTCAGGTTCATCCACTGGGGATAGCCAGGTACTGTTTATTGATATGGTTTATGTGTCATCACAAGCATTTGGCTTCTGTGTTTATTGTGCACTGCTGTTTGGTTAACTTTGAGCATTAAGCCTTGGGTACAACTAATTTCTTACTTTGAAATAAAAAAGTACAGTTGAATTTCTTTCTTTATGTATGATTTTTGTTCAGTCCAACTGAATCAAAAGATTGGGAAAAAGTTCTAAAATGTACCTCAGAGCATGTATAACTCTGTGGCTTCTGGTGCCTCTAGTGGGCACTAGACTCCTGGCTAAATTTAGTTATAACAGTGTAGTCTTGGTCAATTGGTGTGCGCTGAAAGGATTTAGGAAAAAACACAAAGAAGAAAAGCAACACTGAATTTCTTCACTTAATCAAAAAGTTTGTTTAATAAAAGGCAAAATGTGTCTCAGAAAAGCATCTAGAATCCTTGGCAGCTTCTAGGGGCCTTGAGGGCTCCAGCTTAATGCAGTTGGTTACTACAAAAGTTATGAGGGAGCAGTCTTACCTACTTAAAATGTGTTGAACTGATGAGTAAATGCAGTAAAACTGGAAGAGTTTGATAAAATGTGAGAAAATTGAAGAAAAAAGTAATGTGGAAGGTGTGGTAGGCTAGGATGGAGCAGTGTGTGTGTGTTGTGGGCACTGGGAGGGCATGCCGGGGCCCTTTCACCCATGGTGCCAGTTAACTTAAGGCCAGTCCTGAGTACAGTACCACAGCCTCCCTTCATCTCCCTCTTTTCAGTGTTTAACGAGAGTTGTGGGATTTTCATTATTACGTTTCATGTCTGGCAGGGCTCTAGCCTCCATCTTCTGGGACAAGAAACCTTTTTTAAGTTTTGGTGCCCCTAACCACTGACTTTTATACTGCTCTCCTTGAGCTGTACAAAGGCAGGGGTATGTGTAACTTGCCCTAATGCTTTGAAAGTTGGCTGGTGGTCTGATATTTAGCAGAGCATCCCATATAGCTTAGGCTACTTCAACAGGGACTATTCAAGGTTATCCTACTGGTGGATGAAGTTTGAACTCTCAAGCTTTGACTGCCTGAGCTTCAACTCACCGACGATCGGAGTTCTTCCAAAGGAAATTACTGTCGGCAAGTTGTGCCAGAAGTGATCCCCTTTTTTGGGAAATTCTTCCTTCTTCAAATTGATGTGACAGTGGAGTTGGTGGGTGTGCACATTGGGGGTGGGTTGCAGGGGAGCAGTGTTTTTCAGCAAGATGTTTTTGGTAAATGCAGTTAGGGGATTCTGATCCATGGTGCATTCAGTTTCGTCCAATCATAGTCGAAGTACTATTCAAACATCTGCTGTTATGGTAAGTTTACGTACACAACTTTACTCGTCTTTTCTACTGTGTACCTTTTTGTTTGTTCATATTACTGGCGTACTGTCCTCTTCCCCTTATTGCTGCTTCTTATTTTCCCTTATGATCATTCCAGTTGCCTTAGTAACCAGGCAAAGAAGAAGCAAGTGTGAATTTAATTGGCTTGCTAGAGGAAACTTGAATAAATTTTTTCTCTCCAAGATTTGTTCACAGAATCCATGTTCTTTAACTGGAAGCAAAATAATTAATTAGTTTGCACCCCTAATCCCCTGCTTAGGGTTACTTTTTTTGGCCCCCAACTGCTTTTATCAATTTTTTTATATAATTTCAAAAGTCCACAGAGTAACTGTTTTGAGATACGGAACTCTTAGTTCAATGATGGTTCTGAACAGTTTTTGATTAAGCACGGTTAGATTGCATAAGTATTCCTTCACTTTCAAATGTACTGCTGGCATTGTGCCATTTTGGTGCTAAGTCTCTAATTAATTAAGTCTGTCCTGCCTTCCTGCGTTCAGCTCCTAGCAAAGCTCCATTTAAGATTACAGTAACTTTGTGTTGTAGCACTTTGTGCAATGCTCCACTAAAACAACTGCAAACATGCTATCTTTAACTGCAGCATGGTTTATATGCCAAAGCCCAAGGAGCTTTATAATTCATTAGGCTATTCTGCACACTTTATACTTTAATTATAAAAACAGCATATTTACAGCTTGTGAATTAAGCCCTATGTACCTGCATATCTGCTTAATGAGCAAAAAAAACATCTATTTAAGTTATTCTCGACTTGCAGATGCAAAACCGAGATTAAATTCCTTATGTACTGTGCATATGCAAGAACAGAATGGCAGTGTAGGCAGAAGGACAAGGGACTGCTTTCACATATCTCTGAGTTATTAGTACTTCTGCACTCATTATTACAGTGTCTAAGGGCAACATCCACGCAGCAAGTCTTTGAAAACACAGTTATTCCTGCAAAGCTGCTATCCTTCAGTGGTCACCAAGTATGGGGTCACTCAAGATCAGTCAAGCTTCACTTAAAACTCTTATCTACCCTACCCATCTGCTTTCACTCATCTTCATTAATTAAATACCCATTGCATCATAAATATGGCTAGTTGTACCTCTGCTTTTTCATATTGGTCAGTAATCTCCGCAATTGCTCTCCTTGCATCTGACTGGCTTTTCTTACATTTTCTTTGCAATGACATCATTTCTTGGCAAGATGCAGTGTGAATGAGGCTCTTGATGACCAATCAATATTGTGCAATCTGAATGGCTATTATGCAATTTGAATGGCCTGCTAGTTTACATGATCAGAAAAGGGTCTTTGTGTTAACAGAAGGATACTGAGAAGCTGATTAGAATTCCGTGATTCGAGTCATGATTTATATACTCAGCAGTACAATTATACTTTTGAGAATGCATTTATCTTTTTACCAGTCCTCAAAAGCTACAGTAAAGTGCTTTGCCAGTCCGCTTAGATTCTTGATCTTTTTTGCTTTCTTTCTTATCAGCATACATAGATCAATTCCACCGCAGTTAAGTAGGTGCAGCTTTGACCTTTGCATGTATGTAAATTTATCAATGGAAGCCTTATATTTAACAAAGAGCACTAGTCTCTATTTCTTCTTGAGTATATGATGTTAATAAATCTGAATGACAGACTTGATCGCACAGGTGTACTTACTTTGCAGTTACAGTGATATCCTCTACATAACTGTAGTAACTCAGGGTCGACACTTGTTATGAAAGCTAAGACGTTTTGTTTTGCTGCCTATTCTCAAGGATCGTAATGCCCAGCACTAATAACCTTATTAAAAAAGCTCTCTCTGCTACTATGTTGCTATGCTACAGCACAGTTTGTGTAAATTTATGGCTGCCTGTTCTGTTTCTAAACAGATCACTGTCCCACCACCAACAACAAAATCAACAAGACATGAGCATCTTGTGGTTTATCTAGGTCTTTCCAGCCCCTTAATGCGACCTTCATTTCACTAAAAGGTACAGGTAGCAGGACAGCAGTGTTCAGTAGGTTTTGTCCGAATATACTTCGCCTTTTCTATGTATTCTTTCTCACGTTATTTTCCAGTACTTGTATCATATTATCATTCCACTTAAAATCATGTGCTTTGTCTTTTGCTCAGTACCAGAAAGGAAAACAAACTATGAAAGTTTCTGTTCCACTCCTCAGTACATATGATATATTACTTATCTGGCACTGTGTGCTTTTACATAATTTTAGCACTCAGCCATGAGTCAAGACCTGTGGCATTTCATTTTCCTCGCCAGTCCCAGAACTTACAAGTTCTTAGTTTCATAGGGTCATAGGCCTTTACTATGCTAACAGCCATAAAGCCTAGCCATGCATTCCAAATGCAGTGACATGTTTATTGGTGATTGAGCACTTACAAGTTTCCTCTTTCTAATAGGGACATAGATGTCAGACCAGGGGTAAATTTATGACTCCCCATCCACTGATCCAAGTTGCACAAGAAGGATTAGTCTCTGACACACATACCTGTTCCTCCCACATGTCTGTTTATGTTGCAGATGAGGTTTAGGTCACTAAATTGGCCCTTTCTAATACAGATGTGCAGCAGATCTATAAGGGATGGATCATGGGATGCTTTGCAAGCCAGGCATAAAACGTCTCTTGGCAGTCTGCAAGAGAGCGAATACAAGGACAAAGCTTTGAGATGGTCCACATAGGATATTTTGTCAACATTGTATATTTTTTTGTGAGTAACCTCTTTGGATGCACCAGTTGTTACATATGCATGGCCAGCTACATACCAAAGGGGGCATTGTACTCAATGATTGGTCTAATGAGAGCTGAGTACAATGGAACAATGACATGTTTGGAGCTAAATGCCATACCCTTTCTTACAAGCTGCACAGCATAGAATGATTTCCTAACACCCGTAGACACATGATGGTCAAAGACCAGTTCATTGTCTACATGCATTCCCAGATCCCTGAAGACAGGGTCAGCTCTTAGGGGTGTATTATCAATGTGGTAATTTCCCATGGGTTGTTGTCTTTCACAAAGATACTATTATTAATTTCTTGGCTCTGAGTTTTAGACTGTGACCCTGGCACCAGTTATGAGCCTGTGTCATTTCTTCTTCGTGGATGTTTGTGCATTTGGGGGAGTCTATGCTTGCACCTTACTTTCAGTCAGCTGTGAACTTGGTCAGCAAGAGGCCTTTGATGTTGGCCTTGACTTCAGAGAAGTAGATGCCAAAAAGGAGTGGTCCCAGCACCAAGCCCTGGGGGACACAGCTAGTAATGGCCATTTTGTGGAGGTAGACTCGCCTATCCTAATCCTTAGTCACCCAGCTGAATTATGCTTGTTACAGAGACAGCTGCCGTACCTTTGTCACAGGCATTCACCTGCACACATTTACTAGGGAGCACTGGGGGTCAAGTCTTATTTCTAGGGTCACCTTCTTATTCACATGGCAGGGGGTGCTCATACTTACTCACCAGTAGACCCAATAAGGGTTGCTTTCTCTGACATTAAATGTATTCATGTAGATGACAGGCACACATGTAACAACCTACAACACAACACAAAATATTTCTTTGAGCTGCTGAGAATGTAATCATCCATTTAAATAACAATGGTGTCACTGTTCAGTAATGCCCAACAACAACTCTGTAACACACCAAACACTTTATTGCGCATAAAGTGTTTGGTGTGTTTCAGAGTTAATATAATCATCCATTTGACAGACTGACAGAAGACATTATATTTGGCAGTTGATAGCTCATACACTGTCCAACAGCACAGTAACTGAAAGGTTCATACATTGTTAACTGTTCCCAAATTATTACACTGTTTGATGATGTGGTAGAAATATAATCCAAAAGCTGGCAAAAGATGAGGCATTTTCCACCACTAGCTGTTTGGAAAAATAGTTTTCTGCAACTTTATATTTCCTAGAAATTGAGATATATAGACAGACCATACAGAAAGGGAATAATTATATTACTGGAGTTTTATTAAGAGGACAGTGTTATACAGGGTATATGAGGTAAGCACCCATGCAAGGTTTAAGCAAACAGTTAGTTCCACATGAGTAAGTAACTCAGAAGAATTATGTACCATGAGAAATATCAAACTAGGGGAGATTGCTGAGCAGTTCTGATGTGTGAATAATTTTGCAAGGCTGTAACTGTAGAAGAAATTGAATACCAGGTAGTCAGATCAAGCTTTGAGAAACCACAGCCTGTCATAAATAGAGAAAAAATGCGTTACTAAGGCAAATGCATTTATGACCTGAGACCAAAGGTGACAGAAAGTGTTTAATACTTGTATTCTCTGGACTAAGGGCAGCAAGAAGTGCCTATATGTCATCCTGGGGAACAAACTATAAAGGAGAAAGAAGTTTTTTTCAGTGACTGGTAGTGTTGAACAGGCTGCAATGAAGCAAACTGAACAGGGTAATAGATTTGTAAATACTGAGCACTTTTGAGAGGTTTGAGCTTCTAAATGTGACTAGTACAAGAGCATATTCCAGACTGAGAATTAAAATATTCTTACCAAATAGCATCTTGCCTCAGGGGTACCTAAGTGAGTCATTTCATAGGCCTCATTGAGTTGAGCAAATGCTTTGGTTGTGTTCAAAGTTATATGACTGAAAAAATGTAGTAGTTGCTCCAAGGTAATACACAGGTACTTCTACGAAGACAGCCTTATGTTATAGGGTAGCTTCATGAGTTCCTAAGGAGTATGGGATTTGTTTGCGAGAGTCGAACATTTATTCTTAACAGCATTAAATTGAGTTTGTTGGCATTGCCTGGGAGATGGAAGAAATGAAACCAAGTACAGGTTTTTTTCTAGATCTGACTGAAGTTGTGCTTGTGTCTTAACTAGATGTCAGTCATAATTCTCAGAATGTATAATAACATCATTTAGTGTGATTACAAAACTCTGTCCATTAATCTTTGGAAGGTTGGTAGGGTACCATTTAGCCCAAAAGGAAGACGTTATAGTGGAATAATCCCTTTGCAGTTGAGAAGGTTGCCTTTTCCTTAGCCTCAGCTGTTACAGGGATTTATTTATTTATTTATTTATTTACTATTTGATAACCGGGTACGTGGGCTGGTGTGTTGACCCTTTTCAGCAACAACTTGGATGCAAAGGCAGCACATAACTTACATTAAGCAGTGCAGAGATTAGATGTCTTTCTATCAGTTTAACAACTTTACAATAAATCCAATGATATAGTATGAAAAGTTAATGTAAAAGATAATAGGTCATGCTAACATTTAGGAAATTTATAGGACGCACGACTCTCTGTATTGACGTTGTTATAAAATCTATATTTGGTATATAATAAAATCTATCTATGCAATACACAATATGTACAAAGTATACACAGTTGTTGGAAAAAATAGGTCAGTGGAGATTATATAGCTGGCTTGATCCTAAACTAGTAGACTTCTTACATGTTACTGCAAAAACATTTGCATGTAACTTTGTGGAGATGTACTGTCAAAGACATTTTGAAACTTAGAAGAGTGCCCTGAGACTTGATCTCAGGTGGTAGTTTGCTCCATATAGCGGGTCTCAATCCTGAGAAGGCTCTTTCACCAGTTATAGAGTTGAATGAGGGTTGAACTTAGGTAATGGTATCATTTTGGCTATTTCTTAATGAGATTACTCTAGCTTGGAAGGGAAGCTTGGTTTTCAGAGGTGGGTAGTATCTTTGCTTTAATATTTGAAGTATGCGTACTTAAAAGTAGGGTTGCCCTTTCAGTCACTGGCGGCCAGTTTAGAGAATTCAGAACATAGCAATTGCATGTGTGAGAGTCTGCTACAAGTGAAGATCTGTGTATTTTATTTGCAGCACTTTAAAGAAAGAGATGGTATAGTGTTCTATGAGAGTTTTAAATACATTTTTCTCTTTTTCTCAATTTTCTCTGACTAGAGGTATTTCAGCAGATCCAACATAGTTAAGAATGTTGCCTTTCCTAACCTTTCTATTAGCATATCAATAATAGGCATAGACTCATTTATATTTTGAAATGTTGTTCAGCTTCCTAAAGTCATTACAGAACCTGATGGTTTCATCGGGTTTTGGGATTAGCAGTACAGAACTGTTCCATTTACTTTTGGACTCCTCAGTTACCTCTATTTGAAGCATTTTCTTACCTCCTCCTGCATTTTCTTATGGCTCAGGAATTCGCTAGAGTTTTAAGTTGACAATCTCTGCTAGACTTATTTCATTAAAGTGTTGATTATCATTTGTTGTGCAGGGCAGTTCTTAAAACACTCCCTTGCTCAGTAACACAAATTCAGTTCTTTCTTGTTTGTATGCCTTGGATAGTGTATATCATCTATCTGAACTGCAAGCATAAAGATCAGTTTTCTTTCTTCACCTGATTCACTAATCTCTGCAACTAAGCTAAATGTCAAAGCCTGTAATTCCTTCTCTGGTTTCAGAACATTGATTTGGTATATATGTTCTGCTCTGTTCTGTTCTTCTCTTTCCTTTCTGTCTAACTCTGTTGTTTACTTCATTTATTTTCTCTGTTATTTCAAATGTACCCTGCCATTTAGCCAAAAACGTGTTTCCTTCTGAGGGGGCCTAAATAAACACCTGATTGCCCTCTGCAAATTCTCTGGTCCTTGTATTTCTACCACACCTCACTTTTTGCACAGCTTGAGTTCTTTCCATGTGTTCCTATATAACATGTATCACCATTTTCAGGTTGCTATAGGGATCTATGAGAGTTTTACATGCATTCTTTCTCATCTTCTCATGTTTCTCTGGCAACATCTAATATTCTACAAGTGTACATCCGTGTAATAAATTAGAGGGACTGAACACAGCCAAGGCTTGTGGACCTTCTCTAATGCCAAATAGGAAGTTTGCCATTAAGTGGTGCCAGTTTTTGCCATCTTCTTTAGTAACCTTTCTTAGCAGGAACTTTGGCATTTGGTTAAAGCACTCCACTAATCCATCCATCTGGAGATGGTACACTGAGGTTTTAGTTGCATAACCCCAAAAGATTGGCACAATTGGTGCATTTTTCTGGATATAAATGGAGCCCCCTGATGGGTAGGTATTGCATTTTGACATTCCTGCCCTGGGAAATGACTAATTTCCTGGCTATAGATTTAGCAATAACGTTATGTAGTGCGATAGCTCCACTGTATTTATTTGTATAGTCAAAAATAACCAAAAGATGTGGAAATCCATTGCTGGATTTTTACCAATGTCCCAACAATGTCCATTGCAATGGTCACTTGCTGTCTCTACTTCAATTTTGTTTGCTCACTTTCCTTATCCACCTGATGCATAGAACCCTTTCCTTTTGCTTAGAGTTTCTACATTTTGGCTTAAAAGAAACATCATTACGGCTCTGTGCATGGTTATTTTGTGCCTTAGTATACACTCCCTTTTCCTTTTTGTCTTCTTTATGTGGCCTTCTATCTTTCTTGAGTTGAATGAACACCACCCTCTAAATTTTTTTCTCTTGTTTAGGTTGCTCTCTCTCTGCAAATAATTTGTTTTCAGTTTTACTTGTTTCCTTATAGATGCCTGCAGCTTTGAGTCTTCTCTTTGAAGTTTTTGTCTAACACTGACAGAAATAGATTTACAACTCTGATCACATATTTCTCCCTCTTCATCTGCTCTTGTGAGATATTTCTTATTGTTACATTTCTCACTGTCAACAGCACTGCACTGATTAGAATTCTGCATTTGTGGGTCTTTCTGTTTTAGATGGACAGAAAGTTCAAAATCCAACTTGAATTGTGCATTTCAATGCTTTCTAGCATAACTTTCTTCAAATATACCCTTACAGTGAGCATTCCCTTCTCTTCAGTTCTACTCTTCACTTCAGCTCACTGTTTTTGCAACACTTCCAGGCTACAATATTGTAGTGCGCAAGTCCTTTCCTTTTACTGGTTCTGTTCTTCTGGAGGTTTATTCTGGCATATGTTTTTAACTGATGTAGGCTCTGCTTCTTTTTGTGTTTTAGCAACATTTTTATACATTTACTGCTTTCGAAGACTATACTTTGGTCCTTGTTGGAGTTATATGCAGAATGCATCCGGTGGTTGCTTCCCCTTTTCTGTGATAGGCAGATGTCTATCTGTAGCCTTGTTCTCCTGCTGGTTCACCTCCCGTATACTAATAGTGTCTATCAAAAAAGGAAACACCCCCTTCCTGTTGTCTCCACATCTCTTTAAAGTGGGGGAAACTTATCACATCATACAGTAAACTACAAATGACAACAGCAAGATAGATTCTATTTCCAAACTCCATTTGAACTTCTGCCTGAGTAATAGGATAGTGTTTTTTATCACAATGAAGGTATACAACTGATACTATTTTGTTAGTAATAGATTTCTTTCTTACTTACATGCTGACGTTTTATGCATTTACCATACTGTGCATGTCTAACAATCCCTGCAGTTCTCTGTCATAAATTAAGACATTAAGACATTGCCCTTAATTAACTTGGAAGTTGTATAGTAACATAATTTATTATCAACCACTGTAGAAAATAACGTATTACATTCTACACTAGCAACTAGTAACATGCTTTTCAAAGGTTATAGTTTTTACAAGTTTAACAGTGTTACTATCATTAGTACAAAGTCTAGTTATTCCTCCCTTTAAAACAGAGTATGTCAACAGCTGTCACTTTTTGTTTGGTACCAACATCTGGTATCGATTTTATTACAGGTCCAGACTGCCTGGACTTATATATGGTTTCATAGATTGATACCCTTCATACTAGCGTAACAAAACTTTCAGAGTCTTCAGGGTCAGTTTCACCCACTCATTTTCGTAAAGCAGTAGGTAAAGATATTTTCAATTTGTCAGTTTATATTATTTATACCATTTTCTTGTTATACTGACTCACTGGCTCTGCATTCCGCGGTGGTACAGTATTAGCATTGTTACCTCACAGCAAGAGGTTCTCCCGTTCGATTCTCGACTGGGCTTGGGAGTGCCTTCTGTGTGGAGTCTGCATGCTCTCCCCGCAGTTGGGTAGCGTTCGAAAGAGATGCATGCGTAAATGGGCGTGCCTTCATTGAAGGTTGGGCGTCGAGCTGGCACCTCTGCGTTTCGTAAAAATCTACTGCCAATCATTAGCGGACCGGAGTTCTGCTGTGGTGACCCCTTACTGGGAAAAAGCCAAAAGACCAACAACTGACTGACTGGCTCTAATAATAAAGTAATTACAGCCTTAACATTTTGTTATGAGAAAATGTCCAGCTATGAAACTTTTATGCTTGCATCTAAGGTAACACAAGCTCTGGCAAGTAAAGCCTTTTTAACTTTATTACATGCCTGGTAATAGTCCCTTCCATTTCCATAAAGATTGTCAGTGGTTCTTCAATTAAATGGACTGATAGAATCCTGGCCCAGTCAGCTTGGTTCCATCTCTGCTGGTAAGCATACTTCTCAAAGGTGTGGAACTGTGCATCCAGGTTCTCCTCCTATGTATGTTGAGTTGTTCTTGGTGGGACTAGTCATTAAGTGCCATCTTCTTAGCTACTGTGACCAGCCCTTTAGCTGTAGCCAATATTGTGAGTATTAACTGCTCTATAGTGGCCAACCTAGCAGGTGAATCCACCAATAGGTGCACTCAGAAATAATTCCCACCAATAGGTGCACTCAGAAATAATTCCCATCATGCCATAAGATTGTCTGTGTCTCCATGTCTTTTTTTTCAGGAAATTAAATTCACATTGGCAACTCAGGACCTTGGCATTAACAACTTGTGCCTAAATTCCTACTGTAGTCGACCAGTGTGGAAGACTATGGCAGCTGAAAACACCAGTGTGTATAAAAATATTGAGGTTTATTACATACAAATGAAAAGAAGGTAGTTTTTTTTTCCTGTAAGTAAAATAAAGACTTATATTGTAATTAAATGCACAGCAAGTACCACTATCTGTGTCCTGTACGCTGGGAAAAGTACTGTCAATCAGTATTTCTCTAGATTCCTCTGGCAGGAAAGTTTTCCAGTTTGTCTCCAAGATCGTCCATTGTTGTGCTTGATTATTTTCTCCCTTAGCTGCTGCTCTGAGCACCTAATCTGTTTCCACAAAGGGCAAATGCTCTCGACTCTCAAAAATGTCCCATTACTCACTGTCTCCTTTTCCTTCTTCTTTCAACTAGCGTACTTCCTAAATCTCTAACCTTCTCCTGCTCTTTTCCACGCATATCAGCTCTCATATCTGCACCATCTCAAAGCTTCTGCATCTCCTATTCATACATAAATTTCATTCTGCTATTTTATATATTGTAGTTGGAACTATATCCAAACCACATACTTTTTCCGTCATAACATTTATTTAACAATGCTTAGAAAACATTTTTATCTTACTGTAACTACTCCTAATCTCATGTATAGTAACCCTGGGCAAACTCTGAAAAACAAACACGTAGATCAGTGTTTGACCCCATTTAACAAAGCTAGATACATAGATAGACGGATTGATTGATAGATAAACTGGGCTTCTCTTGACCCACTTTTTTATATTATATTCAACAGCTCATTAAGCAAGTCTGCCCTTACTAGCATAGACTTTCTGTTCCTAAAGAAACAGGTATAGCTTAACCTGAACACTTGCTTTAAAGAAACACTCAGTAGACTCTTCATAACACTACTAGAAACAGCAACTGCCATTCAGAGTCATTTTACATAGACATAAAGGCATTTTGTGAGGGTCATGTCTGTGTACAGCTTTAGCACGACTCCTACACACTAGCAGCACTTACTGGCAATAACTCTCAATGAACTTAAATGAAGACTTAATGAGATTCAAATGAGAAGGGGCTATAGACATTTTATGCCAATGAGCCCTTTTCCTACCTGCTTGTGAGTCATTGTCATTTCTTGACTTGTTTTGGGACTGTACACAAAGATGATATATAAGACAAAATTGTGCCTTTTATATCTACTTTGCATTTGGAAACAACGTAACCAAAACTGCAGGCACCCAGCAGTTCTCTTCACCAGCCAAACAGGTGCAGATACAGACAAAGAATAAATAATTATCACTATGATAATCAAGATTTTTTTTATAGATTTAGAGTATACAGTGATATTAAAAGGGCTTTAGAGAGTTTTTATGGCCACAGGCAGGAACTTGGGGGATGCCTGGCTGTCCTATCCCTGTGGAGACTAAGGTATGTATAACTCTCACTGTACTTGCCACAGAGACCATCCAGAGAGAGCTGGAAACATGTTGGGTATATCTCAGGCTTCTGCCTCTGGGACAGTTCCTCAACATATTCTTGACACATGTGGATCAATATATTTATCTATCAGTGTCACGTCAGGACCATACCAGAACTATGGGAGCCTTCATTGGAATGGCATGTTTTCTGGTGATGCTTGGTGTGATAGATTGCACCCATTTTGCCATTAGTACCCCATCTGGACCACAGGGGGAGTAGTATCAGAGAAGGAAGGGCTACCATTCCATTCACAACCAGGTAGTGTTGGCACATGAGGGTGCATCACCAACGCATTGGCCTAAAGCCCTGGCAGTGCACGTGATTCTCACATCTGGCTTACAAAGCACACTCTACAACCTATTCCTCCATGGCAGGATGTCCCATGTCACTTTATTAATAAATGGGATTTTTAACTATATTTATGCAATTAGTTATACTTTGGAAAATGTACTGATTAGTATTAAACCAGCCTTCCCTTTTTATGGTCTCTTCCCACCACACCCCCTTTTTCTCCTAGTCATTTTTTCAGATGATACAGACACTCGAGCCATGGCTCATGACTCCTGAACATAACCCTATGGAGCTGCCAAAAAAGGTACAACATCATCCTGTCCTAAACATGGATTTGTAATTGGATGAGTGTTTGGTCTCCTGGAAGTCTGTTTCCATTTGCTGGATGAGTGTGGGAGGTATCCTTTAGAATGACCTTGTTGCTGCATGCAGAATGTTTATAAGATGTTGCATTCTGCATAATATGATCATGCCTGGGTCTGGTGGTGAAGTGCCTCATGATGGCATTGCAGTATTTGTTATTGGTCCTTCCACCAGTGACAATAGGTTGGTGGCCAGCCAACAGCAGTAGTACAGGACTACATGTGGCAGGCTTGTACGCATTACATGGTTGTGCAGGCAAATAAGTGGCATTTAATCCACATCTAGGGTGCATGACATTCATATTTTTATTATAAAAACATATAGAGTATAACTGATGTATGCAGTGCCATGTGCAGGATAAGCCGCATGATGAGACAGTGAATTCCCAGAGGACCATGCAACAGACAGAGAAGACACATTTGGAGAAGATATACCACAAGGTGAAAATATGGAGCCTTCTGTAGGAGACATGACTGAAACTAAATTAGAACTGCACAGCGAAGGAAACAGCAGGAAAAAGAGAGCAAATAGGATGATCTCATAAAAGACGAGAATTATCTAATGGAAGACCTGATTAATTTAATAGAAATAGACATATTAAGATGAAATAAGGAGACTGAAGAAAGCAACTAAGACTCAAAGTGGTTGAAGAGTGATAAAATAGACAAACACAGTAACTGGGACTATAAAGAAAAATTCATGTGATATAACAGAAATAAACTCTGCATTTAAACTAATAATGGATAAAGTGTTATCACAAACATGAAAATTAATAAAGGAGAGACGGGAACAAGCAGACTGTCAGCATGGAATAATTGAACAAAGAAAACTATAAAACAATGAAGGCAAGAATTATCATGGTTAGAAGAATGCAGAAAAAGGAACAGATCATCAAAAATCATCAATAATTCTTAGCAAGACAAATGCAGTAAAAGCAACATACATTATCAAAACAGATTCGGATTTAGCTTACACCATCTCCATTGATAAACTAAAAATATCAGCACAAGCAAAAAAAACTTAGAAGGTATACAAAAAATATAAAGGAAAAATAAAAAACAAACAATTCATTGGTAACCTGAAAAAGCTTTACAGAAAACTGGGAAAGAAAGCAAAAGCAATGCTAACGCCGTCTAACAAAGAATAAATCTATACATTGCGGAGACGTATTACTGACGACCCTATTGGGCATAAGAAAGATGCTGAACGGATACAAAAATTAAAACAAGCAGCAAAAAGTATTAACACAGCAGATATAAAACGAAATGAAGTAACAACCAGAGAAATCAAGGCAAAATTAAAATAGGCTGCAACCTGGAAAACCACTGGTCCAGATGCAGTACCTAACTTTTGGCTAAATGTATCTATATCTTTGCACATTGATTTAGCCCTCAGTAAAAAAAAAGAAAAAAAAACCATATTTATAGGCAGACCATTAACAGATACCAACCAGGTTAACAACAGGAAAAAACACAGTCCTTCTTAAGAGTGAAACTGCAAGCCATCCTAAAAACTACAGACCAATAATCTGATTTCTAACAACATATAAATTATTTACCATAACTGATATAGACAAACATCCTGAAGAAAAGTTGTGGTGACTGTGACGATGTGAGGTATTGCCAGCTATGACAGGTAAAGTAGTGGATGTGTAACATATGCTAGCATAGCTAGCTGGAGTTTTGTAAAGAATTATACGTCATCTGTATATCAAGCTGATTTGTACAGATGCGTGTGTTAAAAATGTACCAACAGTAGGTCCTGCTGGACAGAAAAGAAATACAGCTGTATGTCAGACTGTGTTGTAACTGTTGATACTGGAAGAAAACAAGTTCATTTCAGTCCAACTAACTTTGAAAAATAGTCTGAAATTAAATTACCTGGTTTAGGCCATACAGATTGTATCTTACAGTTCTGATTGTAGCCAGAGACAAAATGTTTGTGAAAACCAGGGCTAGGAATCCTACTGCATTGTCCTTAGGGGTGAACTAATTGCCACCCTGGAAGGGTGGAAGGTTTTGAAATGGTTTTATAGCTTTCAGATACTATAAGACATCTTAGCAAAGCTCGATGTGTGTGTATAGTAACACATATGTTCTGGATTCTGGTTCAGTTTCTAGTAAAGGGAGTAGTGTGGGAACCAGAAGTCAAGTGGCCAGATGTATGTGATGACATTCTGTAATCCAGCATTGAAATGATGTTTTAATACTAGATGAGACAGAATTTTCAGAGCAGTCTTTTGTGAAACCTAATAAAGAAGGATCATGCACCCACTTCATCTTGCCTTGCTCTAGTAAATGAATTAGGGAACAGTAATTCTTTAATCAGTCAGGAAAATATAGTGAGATTAGTTAAGCATTGTTTTTTGTATCTGTGTGAACCTTTCCATCTGTGTTATTTTTAATATTTCCTGTGACTGAAATGCTAGTGTTTATTGTAAATAAATATTTAGTATTTTCTTGTTCTTTTATTATTTATTATTAAATATATTTAAACATTTCATTGTGGTTGGTCTTTTAGAGAATATTTAGCCTTTGAGAGTACTCATATTTATTTGGTGATACTGTAACCACTCCTGAAAGCCTTGCTGCATTGATCAAACACTACCTTTTGTATTAGTATTAATTTTACTCAATATAATTGCGTGCCCTTGTAAGAATCTTAGGGTAGCTGGCTGGTCGCAGTGTAACTACCTTATAGTCTGGGCAAACATAGCAGAGCTAGTAAATCTGTGCCAGCCTTTCCCGTGTGTGTGTGTGTGTGTGTGTGTGTGTGTGTGTGTGTGTGTGTGTGTGTGTGTGTGTGTGTGTGTGTGTGTGTGTGTGTATGAGTGTGTGTGTGTGTATGAGTGTGTGTATGTATGAGTGTGTGTGTATGTATGAGTGTGTGTGTGTATATGAGTGTGTGTATGTGAGTGTGTGTGTATGTATGAGTGTGTGTGAAAATCACATCTCAAAGAGTGTGTGTGTTAGCAACTTGGCCTAGAGACACAGAGCACTGGTTTTGATACATCTCAACTGTCCAGATTTTTGTAGACTAACCAGATTTTTGGCTTATATTTTGGTCTGTTCCCCATAAAATCATAAAATTTGTAATTTTCTGGCAAATCACTGGGATTATCTGAGGAGTGAAGTCACTAAATAATGGCATACATTTAAGTTTTAGAAAATGCATATTAAAACAAACCTTATTGTCTAGCAACTTTCTAAGTTTATAAGAGCAATATTTAAAACATTTCCCTATTTTTGGGCCTTTGTCCCCCATTTTATCAGGTTTTGTTCAGATTTCTTGCACTAAGAGGTTGAGAGGTATGCTGATTTCACAGCGAGGGTGGTGGAGGATTTGTCCTGGAGCACTCGACTGAGGACTCAACTCTACAGCTGTGTCAGTGAGGAGCCTTACTGGGGGACTGGAGAGAGAGAGAGAGATGGAACCCCAGCTCCCAGACTGAGTGTGTTCCCTGTGTGCTCTTAAGGGAAATTGTGCTTGGTGCAGAGAGCTGCATCTGGAAATACTGTATGTATGTATTTTTGTTCGAAGTGAATGTCCATCACTGGTGTCAGTAGTGAGGATTCAGGATCCTTGATTATTGGCCCAGAGCGAATACCTAAAGACAGTAAAGACTTATCTGATCCAGCTTCATATAGGCCCAATTTAATTCTAAACCATGGTTATAAAGTGCTTATGTCTATAATGGCTAAAAGAATGGCAAAAATGATGCCAACACTGATAGATATGGAGCAGTATGGTTTTGTGTAGGGTAGGCAAACATTTGACAACAATTATAGAACAATGATGATCCAGAGGGAAGCAGAATGTAAAAAAAATAATGCTGTTATTGGTGGACCTTAATGCAGAGAAAGCTTTTGACAGAGTAAGCTGGGATTTTATGGGTAGGGCAATTGAAACATTTGCATTTCCTGACCCAATAATAATGTTAAATGAAAAAATGTATGAGAGACTGGAGGTAAAAATCAAAGTAGGGAGGTTCCTGTCTGACAAGTTGTGTCTGAACAGAGGAACCAGGCATGGATGACTTATTTCCCCTTTGTTATTTGCATAATATTTATAACCACTGATAAGAAAATAAGGGACTCAGAAATTCAAGGGTATATGTAGTATGGTATTCAAGGAAAGTTGGCTTTATTTGTAGATGATATCATTTTGTACCTGATGGAAACAGAAAAGGACATCTCAGTGTTCTGGAATATTCTGAGATGGTTCTGGCATTTTTTCAGGATATAAAATGAATGAAGATAAAACAAAGGAAATAGCTATAAACTATATACCCACATATTAATTGGTCCAGCAATACTCATATTTATGGGGATATGAGAAAGTGAAGTATTTAGGAGTATGGATTAAAAGGATTCTGTTGTGGCAGCTAAGGATATGTGGGAAGACACTGAACAAACGGTAATACAAAACCTGAGAAACTGGAAGCTGTTGTCTGTGGATGTGAATAGTAAGATACAGGCAGTAAAATGGTTTTAGTCCTTTTTGTTTTATACACAGGTCAGGCATATTTTTACCAACCAGAGGGAAAGGTGTGGACAGCAATTAATAAAGAGTTGAAGGATTGTATTTAGGAGGGGAAAAGGACAAAAGTCAAGTGGAGAAGTTGATCCTTCCAACAGAACAAGGAGGTCTAGGATTACCTGATCTGTAGGGATATTTTAGAGCTACAAAATGAAGGCTCTTATACATAACACAAGAAGAAAGCTACAATTCAAAATGGAGAAGGCTGATGATTCATAGACTGTTACTAGGCTAACAACCCTGTGGGGTCCTTTCTAAGCCTAGCTAAGTTTTTCCGAAAGAATAACAATGTCCTGTATCCCAAAAGTACATTGAAGTACAGGCATTTCTAAGCTACCTCTATCCAAAAGGGACACGGGTGCCAGGTCCAGTGTAAATTTCCTATTCCCCATCCACTGGTCTGAGTTGTGCTTAAACTGGGTAGTAGACAAACCCAGCTACACATATATGGGAAGCCTGTTCCATAGGAGGGGCAGTCTCTGGGATACATATCTGTCTCTCCAGCATATTCTGTTTAAGTCACAGACTAAATTCAGATCCCTAGACCTTGTATTTCTGGTACTGTTTGACTTACAAATATGTAGCAGATTCATAAGTGTGGGGTTTACAGATATCTTGTAAGCCAGCATAGATCACCCCTCAGCAATCTATAGGAGACTGAGTATATGGAAAGGGCTTTAAGGTGCTCTGCATAAGGCAGGTTTGTTACGCCTTGTATTCTTTTTGTAAGGGACCTCTGAGGTCTCTCTAGTTGCTGCATATGCTTGGTCAGGTACATACCAAAGGGAGCATTGTACTACATGATTGGTTTCATAAGGGCAGAGTACAGTGAGATAATGACATCTCTGGACCTAGACACCATGCCCTTACTAATAAGTTGTGCAACATAAAAGGATTTCCTCATCACTGTGGCCACGTGGTGCTAGAAGGCAAGGCTACTGTCTACATGTGTACCCAGCTCCCTCACCACTCGGTCAACTCTTAGAGATGTATTATCAACATGATAATTAGCTAAAATGGTTGATTTCCCAAAGGGTACAATTATGCATTTCATAGCATTGAGTTTAAGACCATGGCTTTGGCACCATTTGCTAGTCAGAGATAGACCTTCCAGAAGAATGCTAGTATCTGTAGATCAGTCAATGACAACCCCCAGCTTGCAATCATCTGCAGATTTAGTCAGCCATAAAACTTCAGCATTTGCTTCCATTTCCAAGAACAAGATGCCAAAAAAGAGTAGGTCTAGTACCAAGCCTTGGGGGACTCAGCTAGTGACTGGCCTCTTCGTGGAGATGGCTTCACCCATTTTGACCTCCTGGGTCCTATCAGTGAGCCACTTGGGTGATAAAAAGGGTTTATACCTAAATTAATGAGATTGTCTAGAATGCTTGAGTAGGGTATTCTATCAAAAGCCTTGACCAGGGCAAGGTAAGCTGTGTGCACAGTCTTAACTTTATCCAGTGCTTTGGTGACACTCTCAAAAACGTCCACCAGATTTAATAGGACTTTCCTTTAACAAAGCTGAACCGTGAAGGGTCCAGCGTTTGCAGGTTAACTATGTCTTCATTTATCATATCCACGATGATTTTTTCCATAACTTTACATATCAGGCTGGTAAGATTTATAGGCCTGCACTTACCAGGATCAGTGGTTGGACCTCCTTTGTGCAGTGGAATGACAGTAGCCATCTTGCATTCCTTGGGCACAAACCCTGTATGAAGGCTCCAGTTGAAAGATGATTCAGGTGGACCAGAGAGGCCATATTTCATGCTACTTATTAAATATCCCGGGGTGTTTTTTGGGCCAATTGTTGCAGTGTTTTTGGCCTTGGAAAGTGCATTAATGACCTGCTCCTAGTAATGGTTGGGAGCATTGCATTATGTGGTATTTCCTTTGGAACACTGGCTAGCCAAAAGGTTGGCAATGGCCTCTGGTTCAGTATGTGTGATGCCATTTACACTAAGTTCTACGCGTTGTTGTGTATTTCCTCTAAGGTTATGAACATAGCTGTAGAAAACTTTGTGTTTTTTCTTTGCCTGAGAAGCTATTTTTTCTTCAAATTAGCTTTTGAAGTATTAATTACCCCTCTTAGCTGCCTGTTTAGATTGGTCAGGGGGCTTTTAGTATGTATGGTTTTGTTCCTCCTACACATGGCCAAGATTTTTTCTCCTTTTCTTGTATAACTGATTGGTATTGCAATTCCACCAGGGTGGTTTGTCTTTGGATTTTGTCTTATTCTTAATATGAATGGGCACAGCTCGTGCTATACAGCAATGAGTATGGCTGTACAGAGATTTTTGTAAATAGCTCCTTGTATGGTATGGTGTTTACTGGGTTTGGGGGTGCTTGGAATTTAGCCAAGGTGTTACTTAGTAGAAACAGGCTAGCCTTGGAATAGTTCCTAAAGGTTTTTGGTTTCACTGGATCCCCACATTTAATTTTTATTTCACGTTATACTACCTTATGGTCAGATCTGATGAGCAAAGATATTACACTGGGTGAGAAGCATCACCCCCCCATATTCATGAGTACATGGTCAAGGATGTTTGTACCCCTGGTAGGAGAATGGACCAATTGTTCAAGGATGTTGCTATTAAGAAAGTTTAGGAATCAATGGGCTTGTGCATTAGAAGTGGTGTAGAATTACCAATCTGTAGAGGGGTAGCTGAGATCCCCCATGAATATCATATTGAGTTGAATGGTGAGGGACTCTAGTACATTGAGATAGGTAGTATGGGTTTCCTGAGACATGGAGGGGACCTATAGGTTGCAAGGATATGGTACGACATCTTGTTTATGGTGAGTTGCACATGTATGAGTTCCAGTGGGTCATACACTTTAACTAGTCTGGATGTGAGACTGGTCTTAATACAGACTGAGACCCCTCCACCTTTAGTTCTCTCTTGTGCAGTAGGTTGTCTAAAGGTGTGAAAAGCATTCTAACCTTGCACTTCTGAGGTACTCACAGCAACTTTAAACCATGTCTCCGTTACTATACAGATGTCTACACTCTCCAAGAAGAGGAAGGCTTGCAGGGAGTGGAGTTTATTTTTAAGACTTCTACCATTGCGCAGTACCACCTTCAGATATTCCTTCACAGGTTCTGTTAATTTGGTAGATTTATCAGTTTGGCATTGCCTAAATAAGGAAATATGGGGTGGAAAAGATCTTGGCCGATATCCAAAATCCTAGAGGGGATAAGTGCTGACCATCCCTGGCAGCTTGATCTGTTAACCATGTCTTCCCATGTCGTGAAATATGGTACCCTCCTGGAATGACACTAGAAACTAAGCCAGTTGTTAAAATCAATCATTTTCTGTTGGTAACGTGGCATCATCCTTGGAGAAGGTACTATGCTGCTCAGTGCTAAGCTCATACCAGCCTGAGACAAATAATCAGCAAACTTGATCATGTGTCACTTCATATAGTCAAGGGAGGTACATCTCAGGTCATTAACACCTGTTACCTGTGGTTTAATGACCTGAATGCCAGTGTGACCTGACAGATCCTAATCCCAGAAAGGCAGCTAATCATGACTTGTCCTTACTCAGTCTGGTGAGGGGGACATCAGTGTGCCTCACTACAGAATCCCCAATGACCAGGAAATGTGGCTGTGTTCTGGTTTGCCTTAACTGCTTAGCAGTAGAGCCATTGGATACAATGTTACTATGTGTAGCTTTGAGTGGTGTTTAAAATGTTTATGTGATAGCTGAGGACCCTTTATTTGACTGTACTGTGCAGGAGGTCTTAGTGTTTTAGGAAGGTTACTTATAAGTGGCTCAGTGTAAGTAGTTTTATGTGTAGGGTCTTTACTCTGTGCAGTAGGTGTGGTGCAAGTGTCACTGGCAAACTCTGTAAGATTAGTTGTGGTTGTATAAGAGAGCTTTGCCTCCACTGTTAAAGTGTATTTACACGTCCTGCATACTGCATCTGTTTTATTAAGAATAAGTGGGTTGTCAGTGTACATAATGCAATTGCTACAATGCCTCAGAATACCCATCTCAATCAGACTGGCCACAGAGAGGACCTTGATGAGCAATGCTCAGCTCTGAGCAAACTAGATGCTCTAGTAGCTAAAAATGTCTGTCTAGACAGTAATGTCACAAGAGTGAAGACCACAAACCACAAACCTTCCTAATGTAAAATAACTGGTTTGGAGCCCAAGCACTTAAACTAGAACAAAAACACTTAGATAGCAGACACAATAAGTCTTCAACTAGTAATTTCCATCTTAGAAAGGTGGAGGCTACCCTCTCCTCTCACAAGAGTGTAGACAGCAAACCTTAATGCAAAACAACTGGCCTGAAGCTGAAGTGCTTTAACCAAAACTAAGAGACTTACAATAACAGTTACAATTTGATCAGGCTACTACCAACCAGTAATAAATGCAACAGATTAAATGCAACTGAACATTTTATTTAGCTTTTTATAGGTTCATAGGTGTTTACTAGGATAACGACCACAACAGCCTTTTTAAGCCTAGCCATGCATTCCAAATCTCTGATAAGTTCTGCTACCATTGATAAGTGTAAGCATGGGCCTGGGAAATTAACCATTTACAGGTTACCTGTGTCCATTATAGACATAGGTGCCAAACCAGGGATGAATTCTTTTAGTAAGTGGAAAGAGAGGAAACAGAAGATAATTCAAGTTTAAAAGACTAAGGGGAGGAGGATGGGCTTCCCAGCTGATCTCTCAATGCTCAGTAGAATGAGCTGATTTGATGGGAGTGCGACGAGTGTCCAAAATAAGATTTATAGAAGGGGTGGGCAACTCAAAAGCCAACAAATTTAAAACTACAACTGTAGTAGGGCAGGTGGGAAAAATCAAATGCAGACAGATATCAGCAACAGTCCGGCATAGAACAATAAGTCAAACAAGCACTACAGTTAATAAAATGATGAAGCTGGGGGGGGGGGGTAATAAAATGATGAAGCTGGGGGGGTAGGTTAAGGAATATGGAAAGAATGGGAGTTTGAATGCAGATCCTTAAGAAAAATAACAACAGTTATAGAGAATAGTATAGTGAAAAATAACAACAGTTATAGAGAATAGTATAGTGAAAAATAACAACAGTTATAGAGAATAGTATAGTGAAAAATAACAGTTTTAAGAGAATAGTATAGTGAAAACAGTTATAGAGAATAGTATAGTGAAAAATAACAACAGTTTTAAGAGAATAGTATAGTGAAAATAGTTTTAGAGAATAGTATAGTGAAAAATAACAACAGTTATAGAGAATAGTATAGTGAAAAATAACAACAGTTATAGAGAATAGTATAGTGAAAAATAGCAGTTATAGAGAATAGTATAGTGAAAAATAACAACAGTTATAGAGAATAGTATAGTGAAAAATAACAGTTTTAGAGAATAGTATAGTGAAAAATAACAACAGTTTTAGAGAATAGTATAGTGAAAAATAACAACAGTTATAGAGAATAGTATAATGAAAAATAACAGTTTTAGAGAATAGTATAGTGAAAAATAACAACAGTTTTAGAGAATAGTATAGTGAAAATAACAACAGTTTTAGAGAATAGTATAGTGAAAAATAACAACAGTTATAGAGAATAGTATAGTGAAAAATAACAGTTATAGAGAATAGTATAGTGAAAAATAACAACAGTTATAGAGAATAGCATAGTGAAAAATAACAACACTTACAGAGAATAGTATAGTGAAAAATAACACTTAGTGAAAAATAACAACACTTATAGAGAATAGTATAGTGAAAAATAACAACACTTATAGAGAATAGTATAGTGAAAAATAACAGTTATAGAGAATAGTATAGTGAAAAATAACAACAGTTATAGAGAATAGTATAGTGAAAAATAGCAACACTTATAGATAATAGTAGAGTGAAACAACACTTATAGAGAATAGTATAGTGAAAAATAACAACACAGTATAGTGAAAAATAACAACACTTATAGAGAATAGTATAGTGAAAAATTACAACAGTTATAGAGAATAGTAAAGTCATAAAGTAGCAGAAAGTATACTAAGATCTATACCAACACAACAATATTGAAAGGAGATTCTGAGATAGGTTATGAGTGCAAATAGGAGTGTAGAGAATAGGCAAGAGGGGGATGGAATTTACTGGAGGAAGCTGGCAAAGAAACCAAGGTAATGGGAACAAATAAACAAAAAAGAGTGGAAAAACTTGTTCCTTACAAAGTAATACCAGCAAAAATATAAAGAGACTTCATCAGATACAACACCCATACTCCTTCCTTCCTTTTATATGTTGTGCCACAATTAGTTTCAATTAACTAATCTATCTATTTTTTTTCTTAAACAGCCCTTGTTACTATTCAAATTCCAAAAAATCCGTTAGTGTGTATGTACAACAATATTCCACTGACAAATTGTAAATTAATTTTTCAAAAACCTTTCTAAAAATCCTAGAACACGGTTTAAGTTAAAACGTCAGCTTTCTCCTTAATATTGGTGCAATGGAAACTTGGTCATTAAGCCCTGGTGGTAATGTGGCATGTGAATGGGTAAGGTGGGAATATTTAGGTCTGGTGGTTACACTGACATTTCCTAGAGTTAAGAAGAAATCCAAAGAAGGATCTCCCAAGGTGATTCTTTGTCAGCGCTGTTGTTTTGCCTGGCTTCTTCAGTCCCAGACCTTTCTTTCAGGTTTTGCAAAGGAAAAAAATGTTTTTGCAGTTTCTACTTCATCTAGTCCGTACAAAGATGATGAAGATGTCTTATCCTAGCTGGATTAGACTGAATCCTGTGCTGACTTTGTTACAGATTCTGTGAATGGAGGTACCTCCTCCCCTGGGAATGCTTCTTTGGGTGATACTTTAGACCTCATAAAAAGACATTTTCAAAGCATGCTAAGCTACTATCCTCCCCAAGATAAGATATTCTAAACTGATGAAACTGCTGTAACACAAATAATTCATTTCAGGATATTTTGTAAGGGTTTTCTTTACAATCTGATTCTCAGCCTGATCTCCCCAAAAGGTTTGATAGATTTTATGGGATTTGAGGACTATAGGTATGTGTATAAAACACCATGGTGGTGAGCCTGTTGTTACAAACCTATCAAGTCTTAACAGGTCAAAGAGAACAGCTGCTTTGCTGATCTTACTAATGATAAAGAGAGGAAAGCCCTTCCGCTGCTTCTGGAAGATAATGTATTCAGCTACTACTGTAGCCGTCTGGGCCACTAGCAGTCTGACCCGAATGACGCAGTACCTTGGTGAGATCATTAACCACATGAAGGACCCAACCAGTGGTATTTGGGAGACCTCTCCTAAGGAGAAGGTGATAAAATTAGGTCAAGACAGCAAGACAAGAAATGGTCAATTTGTATCAAGTGTGGTTGTAGATCTGCAGGTACTAGCTTTATGCCAAATGCATCAACCATGGTGTAAAGTAATTTAACTGCTTAAAGATCCAGCCTTTCCCAGATATCTTAGAACTTACTTTCTAGATGCTTCTCTGGATAAAACAATATCATTGATATTCCCTTAACAAAACCATTAAAAACAAATGGAGCAAAAGGGGAAGATGATGGAGACAATAGATCAAATGTTTCATTCCTCCATTTCCCAAATGCATCAGAAGATACCTTTCCATTTCTTTGTCCTTATATATAAAGCAGATTAAAAAGCAGTGATGTAAGAAAAAGAACTGAGTTCACTGTATACAACAGCAGGAACAACTGATAGGAAGAAAGCAGCACCCACAGCAAACCCCTCAACATGGAAGGGAGTTTTCTGCTAGTACCATGTGATGAGGTTTCTGTTAGTACCATGTGATGAGGTTGGCCATCAGCCTTCTCTTTTACCTACCCTGGATCCCCCAACTCATAGGAAGATGTTCTCTTTATTGGCAAAGTACTGTTTTAGTGTGGCAAAGTGGGATAGCATTGTTTTCTGCTGCAATTCACAAAGAAACAATGGGGTGCCTTCTTCGTGGCATTCTGGCTCCGTAATGTCTGCTTTTCAATTTTTCCCTTAGAACTTCTCTACTTGCAATCTAAACAGTCTATTCTCTATCTCAAAAGCTCAGCACTTGCTCCTAAAGCATTTTTATATAGGTAAAGTACTTGTATACTAAACAAAGTACTACATTAGCCTAGAATCCCCTTGAGTACCCATTT